>NC_043746.1:33122166-33284666 GCF_902148845.1 Salarias fasciatus | reverse complement strand
TGAATACAAATGTGGATTTTCATCAGTTTTAATGAAGTGAATTGATCTGTAGGGACAGGAAGTTGACAATATGATCAATAAAATCTGAATTTTAAGATCAGAGAATTTAAAGCGATGACATGCAGTGTGTATGTAGAGTTTACAGCAGCTCAGTAATTGTGTAATTGTTGTGTATTTTTGTAATTCTGACCATTTAGTGGTGATTTCAACAGAAGTAGGGCTGGTGACAGATGGAGGAAGAGAGAATAATCCAGCGCTCACTGGATGTGATGTTGTGGTAACAGTGAGCGTTTATTGCCATGTGGAATGCTGCAGAGCTGGAGTTCTCAGTGATCCCATCTCTTCACAGAAGTGAAACCTGAAGCTTCCTCTGCTATCAGATCTAACCCGGTCCTGCAGTCTGCTCATGAGAGTGGCTTACATAACTGCTGGAATGCACAATAAACTTTGAAATTCATATTGAAATCCTATAAAATACAGTTTCAATCACAAGGTTTATCCTTTGGACCCTTCAGAGGAAGTTGAACACGTGCTCACTGCTCTGTCAGTCTGAAGGAATTATGTGAGCTAACATCGTTTCTTCATTTTCACCTCAGAAAAGTTTCACATTTACAAAGTTTTGAAAACGCTGTCTCGTTCAAGCAGAAAAGCTGAAGCAGAGCAGTTAGCATGCCCGGCCACCAGTCGGCGCTGTTCTTGGTTTTCATATTGAGGGTGTTCTTGTCCCACTGAGCAGGTGCACATTAGCAGTGTTTTTCAAAAGTTGCGTTTTCTCCCGTTTTCATGGAGCCAGAGTCGGAGCGTTCACTCAGAACACAAAGCAAAGATCTGAGTTTTCACTGAAGACGCCGTGGAGACGCCTCAGCGTGAACCTGACAGGTCCGCTGTGTGTACCCAGGCTGACAGAAACCATGACAACAAAGAAAGTAATCTGGCGGGAGGAAAGACGGCCATTAAACGTAGCCAGTATCATGTTAATACAAGCTACGTTTAATGGCCGTCTTCTCCTGCGTTGTAGAAGTTTGTGAAGCAGACAAGAAGCAGACTGGCCGGAGTCAGAGACTTAACTTTCTTTATTACCGTCCAGAGGGACGAGGACTGAGGACACCTCAGTCTAGAAGACACCTGCAGACCAGAGTGAGGACAGCTCCGGTCCAGATCAGGATGAGGACTGAGGACGCCTCTGGTCCACAGTGTCCCGGGTTTCTCCGTCTGCCTCACTGATTTCTCAGACCACAGCAGTGTTGACAGCACCTCCTCTTTCTGAGAGCTCTCACTGTGAAGACTACTTCATTTCTTCTTTTTGGAGCAGCTGTGGCTCGGTTGGCAGTGCGGTTGTGAATCGGGAGGTTGTTGGTTCGGTTCCTACCCCCCCTTATGGACTGAAAATCCAGCCTCAGGGAGATTTCATGAGTTCCTCTATCACCAAGGCTTTGTTCAATATAAAGGGTAATGGATAGTAATATTAAGATGCTGAGCAACAGTATCTCTGATTCTGGAAGTGAACCGCAGAATTTCAGTTTAATCTGGATATGAACCAGGCCCTGCGGAAAACCGGGGATCTGGATTATCTTAACATTCCTCTCACTCACAAAACCATAAAGGAACGATGACAAAATAACAAAAACACAGAACCACCGCCAGCTGCTACTTCACTAACTTCAGAACTGCAGTCCCACAATCTTTACTTCTAACAGTTACAGTCTGACACAGCTCACACTCCCATCATGCATCAGTGAGCCCTGGTTGAACCTGTCCCTGCTGGACTTAGTGTTCTTGTGGACAGTGACCTCTGCTGCTCACACGCCACATTCAGCCGCTTCAGACTCAAATCCTCCTGACAGTTCACTTTACTGCTGCTGACATCCAGTTTGAGGACAAATCTTACTTTTCATTCTCATACAGGTCAGACACTGGCATGACGTAGAGATGATCACTGTTTTTACTTCACCATTCTCATTATTCAAGAAGTCCCAAGAACTCTGTAAATGAATATTTGTGATGAGGAAAGTGAAACTCTATGTTTTCTCTGAAAAGTTAGAACAGGATGGAAAATACAGAACAGGAGTAACAGTTTCCAGGAACATGTGTCTGTTTTAGAACTACAGGTCCAGTCCTCCAGAAGGACTCAGAGTGTTTGATATTTGCTTGTATGGTCAGCAAGAATTCAGTTAAGAATTAAATATGAAGCGCAATATGGATAAAAACACCTGATTAAAATGTATTTGT
Source organism: Salarias fasciatus (assembly GCF_902148845.1). Classification (NCBI taxonomy): domain Eukaryota; kingdom Metazoa; phylum Chordata; class Actinopteri; order Blenniiformes; family Blenniidae; genus Salarias; species Salarias fasciatus. The sequence goes on along the minus strand of NC_043746.1, from coordinate 33,282,437 downwards.
CAACATTTTGAGATATATAAAGCAAGGAAGTTCTGTGTTAATGAAATGAACTGAAATACACGTCATGCTCTTTTGCTCTTTTGTAAATACATACAGATCTTTATTTACTTTTTCAAGTTTTCCATGTTTGGAGGGTTCTGTTATTTATTTATTTTTTGTGATTTTAGATAGTTTAGACTTTTGTTCATTATTCCTCTCTCTCTTTTTTTTTTTTTTTTTTTTTTGGTGAGATAGCTCCTTTATGGGATCTAATAATACGCTGAAATCTGCGTACAGTGACGGTCCGTGAAGGCAGCACGCGGTGAGCGGACTTTGGTCCCTGAACGCACCATAGCGGAGGCTGGGGTGCAGCTCGGAGGAGGAGGAGGAGGAGGAGTTCCGGAGGAAGAAAGTCCGTTTTCTCCAGAAAAGCGGTGGAAGTGTGGAGGAAGAGGACTCGGGGCAGAAGGTGGGAAGGTAGGCTGCTTTCTGGGTGTTTACCGGGAGAAAAAGAGGCTTTTAGTCAGAGAAACGCTGAGTTGGCAGAAAGAGAGACGAGCGGATGTTTTCATCACGAGTTTCTCCTGAAGACTGGATTAAATCCTCACAGCTGGTCTCTGACAGCCCCGATCAAACACACTCAGCCACGTCCAGGGCTGGCTTTCTGCTGCAGCTGCTGCGATCCGAGGACTTTAACAAGTTTTATATGGCTCAATAATCTCAGAGTTCATTCAGCTGTGTTAAAAACACACACAGGAAACACACACTGAGAAGTACAGAAACACACAGACACACTCTGACAAATACACACTGAGAAACACACTGAGAAATACACACAAAAACAACTAGACACTCAAAAAAATACTGAGAAAAACACAAATATACACAGATAAACTACACACTGGGAAAAAACTACACACATTAATAAGTAGGGGGAGGGATTCAGTTTTATAACCGTCAGGTCACCATTCCTTCACTTTGTCACTCTTTTTGCTTCATTTTACAGGAACTCTTGTTTTTAAATAATACTTTGAACAACACGTGAAAACATTTTGCACCATTTTATCATTCTCCAAACTCAAACTGCTCTCGGAGCCATTCCTTTTCCCTTCACATTAAAATCAAAGGATAGCCGTGAGGCTCTCTGCGTCCCCAGCAGAGGTCTGCCCCACATGTTGAGAAGCCCTGCTCTAATGGTTCCTATGCAGCAGCTGAAGGGTTTGGAAGGTTTTGGGGAAACTGAGCCTCAGATCAATGAAGGTGGGCTGAAGCACACTTAGTTTTGGTTATTGTTTGGGGATTTTTGGTTTCCTGTCGTCGGGCTTGGTGTTGTTGGGGTTCAGGGTCCAGGACTTGGTGTTGTTGGGGTTCAGGGTCCAGGACTTGATGTTGTTGGGGTTCAGGGTCCAGGACTTGGTGTTGTTGGGGTTCAGGGTCCAGGACTTGATGTTGTTGGGGTTCAGGGTCCAGGACTTGGTGTTGTTGGGGTTCAGGGTCCAGGACTTGGTGTTGTTGGGGTTCAGGGTCCAGGACTTGGTGTTGTTGGGGTTCAGGGCAGATCCACCAGCTTCCCTCTCTCCCCCCCCTCTGAAAGACTGTTCTTTCTCAATCAGGCGTTGCGAAGCTCCAGAACAGGAAGTCAGATTGCGTGGCGTGGTGAAATCAGTCCGCTGGTCCTCAGCTCCGCAGCTGTGTGTTCTCCTGAGGCGGGCCGAGCCGCAGACCGCCGCCGCCATGTCCCGCTACCTGAGGTACTTCACCACGGTGGGCGACGAGCAGCCGGGGCCGTGGCAGGAGGACCAGGAGGACCAGGAGCTGCACCGGGCCAGCGAGGAGCTGAGCCCGGCCTCGGGAGTCCTCCCAGCATCGCTGAGCTTCAGGGACGCTCTCAAGAGGCTCTACAGCTCCGAGCGCTTCCAGGTAACCGCCGCAGTCCACACCTGACCCCCAATGACCCCCAACGACCCACAACACACCTCTGTTCCTGGGGTCGGTCTGGGGAGGCAGGGGGGTCTGAGTTCTATCAAACTGCACAACATTGATTTAAACTAACATTTGAATCCTTCAGACTGAACCAGGCCCACACAGTCTTGTGATGGAGGCCAGATACAGTCCTGGTGTTTCCTGATGTTCCAGATGTGGGCGTTTACAGTGTTTACTGAGGGTGTGCACAACGTGACCACAGGAAGCGACCGCTCCCTCGAGGCCCGGGGCAGAAGGAGAACATCCATTTAGGAAGCTGTGGGCATGTGGCTTGTGTGATGAGAGCTGACAGTCTCCTGTCTCCTGGACGCTGAAGGTTCTAGGTTCTCCGGTTCCTGGGTTAGCTGGAGACCCTGGAGCTGCTGTATTTATCCTGGTAGAACAGATGTACAGGAAACATTTTGCACACGGTCCACAAACGTAACATATTGTTCCTATCTGATGGTTTTTAGATCTTCTGGATCCTTTCTGAGCTGGAGAAATGAGAACCATGATAAAACAGAGACTGATGGTCCTCAGGTCCAGGTGTTGGGACGTTCTCTTATTGGTGCTCATGTTGGTTCTGTCTTCCAGACCTTAGTAGTGTATCCGGTGTTCCTGGATGTTCTGCTGTGGGTTCTTATGATGGTTCTGTTGGTCCTGGATGTTCTGCTGTGGGTTCCCATGTTGGTTCTGTCTTCCAGATCTTGGTGGTGTGTCTGGTGGTCCTGGATGCGTTCTTCGTCCTGGCCGAGCTCCTCATCGATCTGTCCGTCATCAAGCTGGAACATGGCCACATCGCCCCGGAGGTCAGCCCCTGATCCCTAGAACCTTCTGTCCTGCATGGTTCTAGGTCCCTGGTCCCTGTTTGTGGCGGTGGGGGTTCCAGTCCCACCACGCCCGCCCCTGCTGACCGCTGCGTGTCTCCTTCAGGTGTTTCACTACCTGAGCCTGGCTCTTCTCACCTTCTTCATGGTGGAGCTGGGCGGGAAGCTGTTCGCGTACCGTCTGGAGTTCTTCCAGCACAAGTTCGAGGTGTTTGACGGCCTGGTGGTGGTGGTCTCCTTCGTGCTGGACGTGGTCTTCATCTTCCACGAGGACGCCTTCGACGGGATGGGACTCCTCATCCTGCTGCGGCTCTGGAGGGTGGCCCGGATCATCAACGGTCAGTCGGCACGCCGCCCCCCGGTGGCCAGAGCCGGAACGCCTTTGACCCCGTGTCTCCTGACTGCAGGGATCCTGGTGTCGGTGAAGACCCGAGCGGACCAGAGGGTCCACAAGCTGAAGGAGAGCTACGACCACCTGGTGGCTCGAGTGACGGAGCTGCAGGAGCGCAGCGACAAGCTGGTGAGGACTGGCGGGGCCGGCAGTGCTGGGCGGGGTCCTCTCTCCTCGAAGCTCCACTAACTCTCTCCGCTCCGTCAGGAACAAGAGAACCACAAGCTGCAGGCGCTCCTGAAGAAGAACGGCATCGACTTCTGAACCGTCCCTCCCCTCCACTCCTCCAGTGTCAGTAGCTGTACAGCTTGTCTTTGGTCTGTATTATTAGAGCTTTTATATATATGAACTATCTAAATGCCTCAGTCGCCACTCTAATGTTTAAAGGATCAAAGTGTCGGGGGTGTCAAGATATAGTCCAGGAGCTGGATCCCAAAGGGGAGAAATCAAAAGAAAACTTTGATTTTTGATCCAAGAGAGCTGATGGAAAATCAAACGCTGTCAGTTGTCGGTCATTTTACTGCATGTTTCAGTCACCGTTAAATCTGGTAAAGCGTTAAAACGTAGAGCAGAAGGGCAAAAGCTGTCCTGATCTTGGTTTTCAGTATGAGTACAGACTGTGAAAGCGGGGCCTCACGATCCTTCCGATTTTTTGAGTTTTCAGCAGGAGGTGTCAGAAAACCTCCCACAGGGAGAACTGGCTTGTAGCGGCCAAGCGTTCATAGCGACGCCGCTTTCTGATCCTTGGATGTCGGCTCTTCCTGTCATTGTGAAGCAGAATTCACCAAGCGGTGGATTGTTCTCCCACTAATAGGGAACGTGAGCTGGTTAAACTGTGGTGAGACAGGTTAGCTTTACTGCTGATGAAGTGTTGTTGCAATAGTAATCCTGCTCAGTATGAACCCAGTGAAGCTCAAGCTGTGACCCCCCCCCCCCCCCCCCCCCCCCCCCCCCCCCCCCCCACCGTGATTCCACCTCGTCGACCTGCTCCTGCTGCTTCTTGTCCTGAATGTAAAGCGTGACTCGCTGTACCACCTGCTGGTACCAACTGGTATTGCATCACTCATTGCTTCTAATAGCCTGCTAAGATTTTTTATGTCTTTGATTGATTTAATAAAAAAAAAATCACACATGGACGGAAAGAAGGGAATTCATGAAATAAATAAGTTATTTTATTAAACCTTTGTAGAAAACAGTGTTATTACCATTAAAAAAAGTGTGTGGGGTGTTCAGACGAAGGGCAGGAAGAAGTCGAAGGGCAGTTTGGCGTCGATGGTGGGCGTGGCTCTGTACCCGGGCTGGGCGGCGGCAGACACAGGGATGAAGGACACGGAGCTGCTGATTGGCTGCAGGCTGCCGCCTCCAGGAGCCTGGAGCTGCGGGAGGAAACGGCCTGAACTGCAGTAGCTGTTCATACGTCCAGACTGCGGGTCAGGGGCGGTGGGTCTCACCAGGCTGCTGCTGTTGGTCTGCACCACTTCGGTCACGCTCACGATCTGGGCCTGAGGGTTGACCAGCGATCCGTATTTGGTCCAGCGGATTTCTAAGTGCAGAGACACGGGGATGCTGCAGCTGGGAGTGTCCTGCGAAGACAGACATGAAGCTGTTACCGCTGCGACCAGCAGCCCGAGGCGAGCTCCGGCCCGCACCCACCTCCAGGAGGAAGCTGCTCTTTATGGGGACCCAGTCCAGCGGGTTCTCCACCGCAGAGTTCCCAAAGGAGGCCACGAACGGGGGCCGGCGCGGGCCCCTCAGGACGTCCAGCAGCAGCCGGGACACCAGCGAGCAGTTGGCGGCGTCCTCCAGTCTGCAGGGACACCACACATCAGGACGGGAGGACGGCGTGCGTCACCGGAGGGAGGCCCACCTGCCTCAGCGTGCAGCCGGACGCCGAGTCCAGGCCGAAGAGCAGCGGCGAGCGGCGGGGGGACGGCCGCAGACAGTCCTGGTCCTCAGAGCTGAGCGGCACCGACAGCCAGTCTGCAGGGTCCAGGCTGCGGGAGATCCCTGTGGAGGACGCCGTTAAGGACGAGCACCGCAGCGCCCAAGGAAGAAACCGCCTCAACCCTGAGTAGGAGGGCAGGAGGGCAGGAGGGCAGGAGGGCAGGAGGGTAGGAGGGCAGGAGGGTAGGAGGGCAGGAGGGCAGGAGGGTAGGAGGGTGGAGCGTAGAGGGCAGGAGGGCAGGAGGGCAGAGGGTAGGAGGGTAGAGCAGGCGTACTGAGCAGCTAACATCAGCTCTGAGTCTGACTCCGGTCCACCAGCATCAAACTGTAAAACCACAGTCTACTCCTCTTTCATGAATGAAATAACTTTTCTTCAGACAACTGACTTTGAACTGAACTGATTTTGACTATAATTTGATTTTTATTCATTTTCGATCTAAAACTTGTTAGAATTCAAAATATCAAGTTTTCATGTCAATACACAGAATCTCTGGTTTTTTAATTGACTTACAGAATTGATATTTTAAACGGCAACAAATCTGGATCACATGATCATATTTGTTTGATAAAAATGTCTTCCTAGGTGAAGACTAATAAAGCAAATTCAATCAGCAAAATTAATTTTGAAATAAAACCACCATTTTAATATTTTTTTAATCTTATTCAGACTTTTAAATGTTGCTTATTTGACGTCTTTTTTCATTTTGATAAGAAAATAAATCTCAAACTACATTTTGATGATAACTTTGATCATCCAATAATCTCAATCTGAAGTTGTTCTTGCAGCAGCTCTTGAGTCGTGTATTGGGAGAATCTCATGCACTAACTGAGATCATGGACTCATGCTGTCATGATGTTTAATGATGAGAGACTTGAGTGAGTTTCCACCGGTCAGTGTGAGGACAAAGTGTGTGTAAAGGATATTCTGCAGTTTTTGTTCCGGACACCAGAGGCATTCCCACCACATAACCTGGATTCCCGCTGTGACGGACCACCGCCTCGCCAGCATCCTCCTGTGTACACACACACACACACACACACACACACACACACACACACACACACACACACACACACACACACACACACACACACACACACACACACACACACACACACAGCTTCAGGCAGGCCTCTGGTGGGTGCAGCAGAGTGTGGCACGGTGGAGCAGTGGCGAGCTGCTGGCCGAGCGTCAGTACCTGGAGGTACGACACCTGGAAGTCCTGCTGCAGGGGCAGCGCCGCTTCACGGACGAACCCCAGAACCAGAGACAAGGAGGCCTTCAGCAGCTCCCCGGCCGGGCCGAACCGGATCTCATAGACCACCTGGGAGGGTCCGACACACACTGTCAGCACAACTACACCCACCTATCAGGAGACATCTGACCTCCACCCGTCACTCTGGGAGGTTCATACATGTTCCAGGATACACTGCCTCACTCCACAGCCTGCAGCTCTCATCTAATATGTTCTTCTTCTGGCCTTTTTTAAGAGCAAAACACAGTTTTTTAACCCATATTCCTGAATCCAGATTACACTCATCAATGAATGGGATCATCATGTGACCAGGATGTCATGTGATCAGGGGTCTGTGGGGTCTGCGTCATGTGATCAGGGCGTCATGTGATCAGGGGTCTGTGGGGTCTGCGTCATGTGATCAGGGCGTCATGTGATCAGGGGTCTGTGGGGTCTGCGTCATGTGATCAGGGCGTCATGTGATCAGGGGTCTGTGGGGTCTGCGTCATGTGATCAGGGGTCTGTGGGGTCTGCGTTACCTTCAGCACCACATTAGCGCAGAGCGTGGGCTCAGTCAGAGAGGGCCTGACGGTCTGTCCTGCGCTGAGCTTCAGCTCCGTCTCGGTGTTGTCTGTAGACCGCAGGACGACTGACGACACCTCCAGAGGAACAACCTGACAGCAGGAAGCACAGACACTCAGTCTTCTGTCGTTTACACATCTGTCTGTGAAGTATCCAACCAGTCTCAGAGCTGTTATTTTCCTGACTGATTTCATCAAAACATTGATGACGACGCTTCAAATACAATAAAAGTCTAAAGTTTCAACATTTCACATCTTGTTTTCAACTTGAAGCTGGAATGATTTCCATGTCGTTCTGTTTTCTAACATCATACCATGCAGATTTAATGATTTCATGTCATTTTTATTCCAAACAATAGTTTTCAGTGAATTCCTTGTACTTCTGTGCAGCTGAATGACTGAGTGTGTTGCTGCTTGAGGGTCTGCTGTGGGGACTTCAGTGCTGATGGGACTGAGCAAGCGTTGCGTCATGTTGCTGCTCTCTGCAGCGGTGACGCTCTGAGCCAACCTGTGGCCGATGAGGAAAGCTGCGGCGCCGTGTTGACACGGGGCTGTTCTCTGCAGATCTTGTTGTAACAGTGAAACTAAACCCTCGAGGAAGGGAGACTCTTCATATGAAGGATGTTTCTGACGGCTCAGCAAGGCTCCAGCTGGTACCTGAACCCAGACCTCAGTGTGAGGCAGCAGCACTAACCACTGCTCCACTGTGTCTTCTCAAGGAGACCAGCAGAGCAGGACTCACTCACCGCTGCTTCCTGGTTCTTCCCCTGCAGAGCAGAGAGATTCACTGTATCATTATTTGCAGGTACAGCGTCTAACGTCAGGCTGAACGATGAAACAGTCAGTGCATCGACGGGTTAAAGTTATCAAACTGAGAGAGCATCTGGTCCTGAGCGCGGGACTCACAGCCAGCAGCCGGATGCTGGTGTAGGCGTCCATGCTGAGAGCAGGCAGAGAGCCGCAGTCCTGATCCAGGACCAGCCGCCGGGAGCAGACGCTGCTCTGGTCCTTCAGGAACGCTGTGGACACAAACAACAACAACAACAGTCACGACCAGCCGCTCCGCTTCACTTTGCCTTTAGGAGTCCTGGATGTGTGAGCGGCTCTGAGGCCGTCACTCAGTCTGGCTTCTCTTTTATATGAGCTGCACTTTGGACCAGGTCTGGACGGCCTGCAGGTGTCTGAGCAGCCGGAGCACTTTCTAATAAAACAGGAAGTCACGCCACAGCGGCTGCCATAAAGCATGTTAAATACAAAGCAAGGATGGCTGACAGCCAGAGGCCAGTCCCAGCGGCGAGGACAGAACTTTAATAACAGCTGGATCCAAAGGACTGAGGACGAATGAACCAGGCTGGCCGGCTTCACTGCATGATCTGCTTCACAGCTGGAAACGCAGAACAAAGCAAAGCCGAACACAGCTTAAACCGTTTAAAACAGAAACAACTGTCCTCCACGGAACAGGAAGAGAACCCTGGACCCTGGACCCTGGACCCTGGACCCCCGTTACCTGCAGGACTGCTGTCCACACAGTGAGCAGTGAGACCAGGAGCCGGCAGGAGAAACACACCCGTCTGTCCACTCTGGCCTGCTGTCAGCATCACGTCCCCCAGCTGGAACACACACTCAGCACTGTCAACACACACTCAACACACACTCAACACTGTCAACACACACTCAACACACACTCAACACACACTCAGCACACACTCAGCACACACTCAACACTGTCAACTCTGGCGCTTCTGGGAATGTTTCCACCTTGCAGTAAATGTATTCTGCACTCAATAAAACACTTTATAATGATTTTATTTTTCTACACTAAAAACTACTTTGCATACCTTAAATTGCACTGTTTAGTTGTCTGGCTGGCTGGTCAGCTTCTGCTAACTAACTAATCACTAGTTATGAGTTCGTTAGTTAGTTAGATACACCCTCTGTGGCCACTAGATGTCACTGTCTGACGCAGGAAGCTGCTTCAGAGCAGAGAGAAGTGTCCACAGCAGGGAGGAACCTGGACGAGCTGTGGGAGTGAGGGACATGAGGGACTGGAGAGAAGATGTCTGGACACGGACAGTTCAAGAAACGTCCATTACTTCCTATGATAAAACTCATCAATGGCCCCATCTGATCGACACTGCTGATCTGTGATCAGCAGAGGTAACACTGACAGGAGGAGTGGCGTCCACCTCGGAGCCTGCAGGAGGACGAGGTGAGCAGGTGACTGGCCTGGTATCCCGGGGAAGCCTGGGACTCCTGATCGCTGCTCTCTGAGCCAAACATGAAGCTGGTGAACTGCTGGAAGAGCCCCTCAAAGCTTCTGTCGGTGGGAATAGCCGGCGAGGAGTGGGACAACCCGTCGAAGCCTGAGGACGAGACACGCAGCAGCTTTACATCCCTCTCATCGGACTCGTCGTCCCGGTTTCGACGCACTGCCTTTCTGAGACACTCACGGTTCTGCGACTGGACACACAGAGCGTCACTGCTGCTCTGCTGTCGGACGGACGCCTGCAGCTCGGAGTATCCCTCCTCGGTGCTCCTCAGGGAGTAGGACGCCACGTCTCGGCTGCACAGCTGCCGGCTGCCGCTGCAAAGGGAGGACAGCCGCTCAGAGCGCATGTCCAGTCAGACAAACCAACACTCAATAAACCAGAAGACCGACTGCTGAGATGCACGTATGTGGATGATGAGACACTATTCCATCATGACAGCAGTGACTCTGACCTCTTCCTCCTTTCTCCATTTCCTGAGATTTCTAAACACACAGTGAACACCTCTTCAGAGCCAGTCCCATCATGAGACGTATTCCTTCAGTCTGTACATCCAACTAACACTTAATGTAGTCAAACCAACAGTTACTCATGATCTGGGACGGTCTGATTTGATATTTCATACTTATTTTGGTTTTTTTCTGAGGCTGCTGTAACCCTGAATTCCCCAGTCAGGGATCAATAAAGTAACTTTCTACTCTACATTAAACAGGAGAAACTCACAGAGAATGTATTAACAATACAATTTCATTACTCAGTGTGTTTTTTCCTCCAGTCACTTTGAGATTTAATCAAGATACCCAATAAGATGCACCACAGCGGCTGCTCGCCTTCATTTGCACACCTTAAGGTACGCCTCCCAGCCTGCCTGGAGCTGAGACGTTCACTGACCTGACGGTCTGGACCGAGCAGCTGCTGAACAGAGACACGTCCTCACTGCTGCAGTCTCTGTCACAGCAGCAGTTAATGTCACACACATCCCCGAGAGCGTCGCAGGGGCAGTACCTGTCCACTGACACACACACACACAAACACACACACACACACACACACACACACACACACACACACATTAATCACAACCAGCCGAAGTTCAGCAGCTACTTTCTCAGGGTGTCTTAATGGGTTGTAATCTGGATTTTTCAATCTTCCGACTTTGCAGGTTTTTCACAGCTGAGCAGTTGAAATATAATGTGACACATGCTTCCTGCTTTAGCACTCCTTTACCACAGCCTTTCACATTTCTTATTGTTTTTTGAAAATATATATTCAAATATAGATATTCAGTTGTTTATAAATCACTATGTCCAGTTCTTTATCGGACTATGTGATCATCTATATTTCTGCATCTATTAAATATAATTACAAATGTAATCCACAAAGAATATTATGGTAACAGACTGAACTGCAGGTTTTAAAGCCAGGACGTGTTGGGTTTGTTTGCATTTCGTGTTTGCTTTAGGATGTATTTCAAAATAAAAAACAGAAACTATATTGATGGAATTTACTCAACGGAAATGTAATGTGCTTCTCTCATCTGCACATAAACACATTAACACAAAGTGAGCTGTGAGAGCATGAGGTGAGGCGGAGCAGGTGTTTTGGATTAGCTGGTTTCCCTGTTAACTGGTGACAGATTTCCTTTCGTGGACTTGGTCGCTGCGTTTAACAGCAGATGTTAAAAACTCAGGAGCGATTCTTGAGAACGACGTTGAACAGCATTCACAACAAAGTTTTAAAGTTTTAAAGAGCCAAACCTTTCGTCGCAGCCTTCAGGAAGTCGGTCACCAGCTAACACGGAATCAAGTTAATCCGAAACACGGGACAGGGGGTTACCTCCGGGGACAGGGACAGGCAGGCGGCCGGACACGGGCAGAGGCTCCGCGGGGAGAGCCGGCTCCTCCGTGGGGCTGACCGGCTCCTCCGTGGGGCTGACCGGCCCCTCCGTGGGGCTGACCGGCTCCTCCGTGGGGCTGACCGGCTCCTCCGTGGTGCTGCTGGCGGGGCTGGGGTCGCTCGGGGTCGGGTTGGTCCACTGTGTCGGTGGACCACCGTCCGGAACGTTAGAGGTGGAGTTCCGGTCACTGGGCGCGGTGGTCCTTATCCCGTCGCTGGTTGTAGTTTCTATTGAAGCCACATCAGCCAAAAGCAGAGAGAAAGTTAAAGAAACACACACGACAACACAGGCCGCCATCTTTGTTTCATCGTTGCCATGGAAGTTCTTCTTCTTCCGTTGAAACCCTGAAATCCCTGTTCCCCCATGCTAGAAACCATGGAGTGCCTCTATCGCCCCCTGCTGGCCAGTTACACTCACTACATCCACACCTGCAGTTATTCCTCAACCAGACAAAATGAATTTTCTTTAATAAAATGTTATTTTTCTTGACAAATATATTCAGATTTATCCTAATTTATACACACTTTTCTTGAGAGCCTTTCTGTGGGTTGTTTTATTCTCCTTAGTCAGTTTTTAGGATCTCTTGTTCGCCCTTATCAGTTATCTTTCCTCCAATTTAACCTTTTGTACAGCCTCATTATGAAGTGAAGACAGAGTTTGTTCAGTCGACTCTGGATTACACACACACACACACACACACACACACACACACACACACACACGTTTGTACTTAAATCGTTGTGAGGACACTCATTGACATAATGCATTTCCTAGCCCCTTACCCTGACCATCAAAAATAAATGCCTAACCCGAACCTATGCCCTAAACCTAACCTAAACCCAATTGTAACCCTAAATCAAAAACCAAGTCTTAACCCTCAAAAAGGCCAAAAAAGGCCTTTTGAAAAGTGAGGACCGGCAAAAATGTCCTCACTTTGCAAAAATGTCCTCACTCTGTTGGTGAAATATGAATTTTGGTCCTTACCTTTGGGTATGTACAAGAACACGAACACACACACACTCAGGTGAAAATATGAACTGTTGGTTGAGAGAGGAAGGCTTGAGAGGTAAAGAACAGGTGATGTCTTTCTGTATTTGAGGTACTTATAGTGTTGTTCTTTTATTGTCTGGAGAATGGTAAATCAGTCAAGTCTGAGATCTGGTGCCAGATGCCACGGCACAACTTCGGGGGTGTCGTGGCGTTCGGTGTGTCAGGACAGTCAGGGCTCAAAGACCTGGTAACGTCATTGTGGTCATAATGTTCTGGCCAGTCACATTATGCCTCATGGTTTTGTTTCATTCACTCTGAACTGGACTTGTCGTTCTCCAGACTGGTCTTGCTCTCGAGACCAATTCTTTGTGGTCTTGGCCTCGGTCTTGGTCTTGTCTTGGTCTCAGGATGTCTGGGACTGGCTGGGCGTCTGGAAGGGATCTGCTGGTGGTAAATGAAGGTGGGGCTTCATCATTCTTCAGTTTCGGTGCTGGCCGGCGGCTCCTCTCATCACCGTGTCTCTGCTGCTGCTCTCCAGTAGTCCGTAGACTGAAGGAACGTTATCACTCTACAGAACTGGAGAGGGCTGAAGAACGTCTCTGGACTTGGGCAGAGTGTCGGAGGGGCAGCGATGGAGACCAGCGCTGGGCGGATGAATTAAACTGTTACTTTAACAGATTTGATTCTCACCCCACCCCCTCTGCCCCCCTCCCTCCTCCCCCTCTTCACACGTCTCCAGCCCAGGTGACCAGCTGCCTGGACCGTGGACTCCCTCACTGACCGTCCACGGTACATCACCTCTGAGATATTGACCCTCCTTCCTGATGCTGCTACAGGGCTGACAGCATACTCAGCCAGTGTTATGATGGGGCTTCTGTGGTGACTGGGGTAAGAGGTGGTGTACAAGCTCTGCTCCAAAAGAAGCTTCCTAGATATATCCCATACATCCACTGCTACAACCACCAACTGCACCAAGTAGTTGTGATGCCATGCAGAGTGAACCATGTGCAAAAAGTTGTTTTGACCTCTCAAGTTCACTCTACAAATTTTTTTCAGCACCACCATGTGTCCAAGAAATATGGTGCACCAAATCTGAAAAGGCTGCTTGAAATCCGATGGACAAGCCAGAATCCTGCCTGAGATGACAGAGGACGGTGATGCTGCAGTCGACCTGTGCACCGAGGCATCAGGCCTTTATGTCCAATTAAGAGGCATCGCTTCTTTGAGAGGAAAGTTTCTAGAGCAGGAGCTTGGTGTCTTCAAACCAGCAAATGCCATTTTTGAACTGTTCGGTTGCTAACAAAGAAAAGCCAGAAAAGAAAAAGAAAGAAAACATGAAATGTTCTGTTGAATATCAGTTGTGTTTTCTAAATTAGACTGAGAATTTTTTTTATTAATAAGACTACCTTTCAGTTTTGTAAATATTGATTATAGTGTGTGAAGTCTGACTTTATATTAAAATTTATTCGAGAATTAGGCCATCCAGTTCAGATATATTGGTGGTTGATAAAATCTACATGAAGGATATTTTATTTTTATTTCTCAGTTTCCCCCTTGAGGGATTGCCACCTTATTGTGGTGAGGGGGTTTTCATGCCTCAGTGACCTTCAGGGCAATACCAGCAGGAGCGTAGTCTTCAGGAGGGACACCCAGCTGGACAGGTCTGAAGGCAGAGCCTGACTCAGTGCAGTCCACTTCTCTAGGCTCGGGATGGACACAGAGCTAACAACCCAGTTTAATGAAGAAAACACTGTTACTATAAGCACAGGGGGAAAATGCTGGAACTTGATGTGAACATACGATGCTCCATCACATTTCTGACTGGCCCTCTTATAGGCTATGCCTGCTACAGTAATGTCAAAGGTCATGATCAGGCTGATCTTTAACACTCCTCATATTCTGCATGTGGACTCGGTCACCTTGTCGTCTTGTGGTGGGTTAGACTCATGGCTATCTGGATTAAACAGCTGATAACAGTAAAAGAAAGCTGGTAAAATAGGAAAACACCTGCTAAATTAAGAAATAAAACAGATGAAATGAGAACTTGGTTCGGCTCCTGGTTCTGGTCCTGGTCCTGGTCCTGCTCCTGGTCCTGACTCTGGACTTGATGTGGTCCAGCCTGCGGCTCCCAGACACCGGACCGTGTCTGGCTGTCAGTGTTCAAACAGCGACGACGCCTCGCTTGTAGCTAAAAGCTCTCTGCCATCAGCAGATCCATGAATTGAGAGGTTTTCCAAACCCTGGTCTGAGGTCCTGAGAATCCCGTCCTGTTTCCTGCAGACGCTGTGTCCTCCGGGGAGCAGAGGAAGCTCCGTCTGCTGTTAAAGCGGCTGGAAACGGCATCAAGCTGCACAGGACAGAGCTCAGGAGAAGCAGCCGGCGAGGTCTGAAGCTTCCAAACACATCTGGTGACAGAGTTCATGTGTCGATGTGGATTCATATCATCAGCCGCCCCTCATGGATGGAGCAGGAGGAGGACCAGAGACCGCTTGGTTTTTATTGATGTTCTTTATTTATTTATTTTCCTATTTGCACCACAAGATGTCTTTTAAATGAACCGTGGTGGTTACCTGATCCCAGGCACAATTCCTCCTTTAGTTGGGTTTTCCCATCATGTCTTGACTAAATCATATTTAGTGGTTTGTTTCAACCTGCTGACAGGTGTTCCTCTTTTTTGCCGTGATGATGAGAGGTCAGGAAGGATCAATAACTGTGAAGCCCCTCCAATCCTACTTCTTGAGAAAGGGCCCTTGGTTCATTTCTGTTAAACTCTCATATATGGTGTGATATTTTGGATGAGATCATTAGGTCAATAAAACGCCTTTAACTTAAAACTGGGACCAAAGCAGTTACTAAGGACAATACAATTAACTGGATGAATGGGACTTTTTCTTTGAAACACAACAGAAACCTTTTAATCAAAATAGCAAATTTCCAATTTAATGAAATAAAATAATTGTGAACAAAGACAGACTATGTTAAAACAGGTGCTATGAGTACCCTTGTAGTGGGAAAGTTAACACAAAGGTAAACAGTTCAAAAAGCAATCTTTTTCTTCAGCAAATACAATATTTCACACAATCAGTGTCTCAGTTTCACAGTCTTCAAATATTTTACCAAAATAAAGCCGGCACCCCCCTTTTTAAATTCGTTAATTAATTAAAAAAAAAAAAAAAACTTGCAGGCCTGAATCGTGGCTAGAGAACGCTGGAACCCAAAACGTAGTGTCCGATCACTCCCTGTGGAGTGATCGGACACTCTTTCTCTTTTCCCAGAGAAACGCTCCAGTCAGTCCAGTCATTCTCCATTTGTTTGATCTGACACACTTTCTGAAGTTCCTTCTTAACGCACAGTTTAGAACCTCGTTCTACACACAGACTGAGCTCTGCACCCGGGAGCCGTCTCCATGACAACAAGTGTGTTCCACTGGGACTGTGTGATGTCATCACAAGAGAGTGATGTCATCAGTTCAGACAGGCCAGCTCAAGTCACAGGTTTGACATTCGATTTTTGAGCAGCGCGGACGAGAGACACGGACATGACGAGACAGACAGAGCGGAGAAACAACGGACGCAGTTTCAGTAAGAGTCCATCTTTTCTTTAGAGCTTTGAGTTTACTGAGCTTTAATCAAATTACCTGCAGAAGTTTTAGAAACCAGAGACAAATGTTGGCAGATCTTCCTATGTTCAAACTCACTGGTATTTCTTTCTTTTGCAGACATGAGTGCAGAGCCAAGTAGCTTGCTAGCAGGAGGAACAAGCCTCCATCAGCCGCCACAAGAGCTGCCACCATGGTTAGCTGAGCGACCCATGGAGAATGGAAAGAAGCGGAAAGGTGGAGTCAGTATCGACTCCGACTCTGAAGACAGAGCCAGCGAGTCGATGCCTCCGGCAAAGAGGAAGAGAGTTGACTCTGGTGAGCAGAAAGAGCCGGTCAGCCGAGCAGCAGCACCCACAGGCTCAGCGAACGGATCGAAGAAGACCAAGAGCAACCAAGAACAGTCAAGGACAGTCTGGCTGCGGGCCAAACGTCGGCCTCTGCAGGTTAGCAAGTCATCGGTCCAGAGCGATCACAGCTCGTTGTGCGACAGTGACAAAGAAGAGGAAACTCCTCCAAAGTCTCAGCCTGTTTCTCTACCGGATGAGCTCAACAAGATCCGCCTGTCCAGACACAAGCTGGAGCGCTGGTGCCACATGCCTTTCTTCTCTCGCACCGTGACCGGCTGCTTCGTCAGGATAGCGGTCGGGAACAGCAGCAGTCGACCAGTTTATAGGGTTGCTCAAGTTGTGGACGTGGTAGAAACGGCGAAGGTTTACCAGCTTGGATCGACGCGAACAAACAAGGGATTACTCCTACGGCACGGTGGCGACGCTCAGGTGTTCAGGCTGGAGTTTGTTTCAAATCAGGAGTTCACAGGAGGTGAATTCACAAAGTGGAAAGAAGCCATGGCAGGTGCTGGCCTGCAGGTGCCAACACTAGATGAAATCTCCAAGAAGGAGCAGTCCATCCAAGACGCCATCAACTACCAGCTTAACGACAAAGACATTGACGACATCGTCAGAGAAAAAGACAAGTTCCGAAAAGGTCCCCCAAATTACGCCATGAAGAAGACGCAGCTGCTCAAAGACAAGGCCGTGGCAGAGGAGCGAAGAGATGGTGGTCGAGTGAAGGCCATCCAGAAGGAGCTGGAGGAGCTGGAGGACAGGGCAGCTGCTCTGGACAGAAAACGGACTCAGAGCATCTCCTACATCAGCTCCATCAACCAGAGGAACAGAAGCTGGAATCTTACTGCGTCTCAGAAAGCCCTGGTGGCTGAAGGATACAGTCCTTTCGCGCGGAGGAAGTGCCAGCCCACCCTGATGTCAAACACCAGAGATCCGTTGGCCCGAGGAGCGATCCTCGCTCAGCTCGACCAGAAGTACCGGAGCAATTCGGCAGCAGCAGATCCTTCCAACGCAGAGGAGAAGACGCCAGCCACTCAGCTCTCAGAAGACTGGCTTCAAGCTCATGATTTTGATCTCAGCATCGATCTACAAGTTCCCACAGCAGGAGCACAGTCGCTGCCTGTGAGCTCCAACCCACTGCCTGTGAGCGGCGGCGCCCCCCGCAGGTCCTTCAGCCTGGAGGACTACAAGAAGAGGCGGGGGCTGATGTGATGCGGCCAGCGGAATCATATGGAAATGAGCTGTGACTTTATTCTGCTCGCTCTGCTCGGTCCGACACACAAAACTACACCCATCTATCAAGAGACATCTGACCTCCACCCGTCACTCTGGGAGGTTCATACATGTTCAGGGCGTCATGTGATCAGGGCGTCATGTGATCAGGGGGTCTGCGTCATGTGATCAGGGGTCTGTGGGGTCTGCGTCATGTGATCAGGGGGTCTGCGTCATGTGATCAGGGGGTCTGCGTCATGTGATCAGGGCGTCATGTGATCAGGGGTCTGTGGGGTCTGCGTCATGTGATCAGGGGGTCTGCGTCATGTGATCAGGGGGTCTGCGTCATGTGATCAGGGCGTCATGTGATCAGGGGTCTGTGGGGTCTGCGTTACCTTCAGCACCACATTAGCGCAGAGCGTGGGCTCAGTCAGAGAGGGCCTGACGGTCTGTCCTGCGCTGAGCTTCAGCTCCGTCTCGGTGTTGTCTGTAGACCGCAGGACGACTGACGACACCTCCAGAGGAACAACCTGACAGCAGGAAGCACAGACACTCAGTCTTCTGTCGTTTACACATCTGTCTGTGAAGTATCCAACCAGTCTCAGAGCTGTTATTTTCCTGACTGATTTCATCAAAACATTGATGACGACGCTTCAAATACAATAAAAGTCTAAAGTTTCAACATTTCACATCTTGTTTTCAACTTGAAGCTGGAATGATTTCCATGTCGTTCTGTTTTCTAACGTCATACCATGCAGATTTAATGATTTCATGTTATTTTTATTCCAAACAATAGTTTTCAGTGAATTCCTTGTACTTCTGTGTAGCTGAATGACTGAGTGTGTTGCTGCGGGTTAAAGTTATCAAACTGAGAGAGCATCTGGTCCTGAGCGCGGGACTCACAGCCAGCAGCCGGATGCTGGTGTAGGCGTCCATGCTGAGAGCAGGCAGAGAGCCGCAGTCCTGATCCAGGACCAGCCGCCGGGAGCAGACGCTGCTCTGGTCCTTCAGGAACGCTGTGGACACAAACAACAACAACAACAGTCACGACCAGCCGCTCCGCTTCACTTTGCCTTTAGGAGTCCTGGATGTGTGAGCGGCTCTGAGGCCGTCACTCAGTCTGGCTTCTCTTTTATATGAGCTGCACTTTGGACCAGGTCTGGACGGCCTGCAGGTGTCTGAGCAGCCGGAGCACTTTCTAATAAAACAGGAAGTCACGCCACAGCGGCTGCCATAAAGCATGTTAAATACAAAGCAAGGATGGCTGACAGCCAGAGGCTAGTCCCAGCGGCGAGGACAGAACTTTAATAACAGCTGGATCCAAAGGACTGAGGACGAATGAACCAGGCTGGCCGGCTTCACTGCATGATCTGCTTCACAGCTGGAAACGCAGAACAAAGCAAAGCCGAACACAGCTTAAACCGTTTAAAACAGAAACAACTGTCCTCCACGGAACAGGAAGAGAACCCTGGACCCTGGACCCTGGACCCCCGTTACCTGCAGGACTGCTGTCCACACAGTGAGCAGTGAGACCAGGAGCCGGCAGGAGAAACACACCCGTCTGTCCACTCTGGCCTGCTGTCAGCATCACGTCCCCCAGCTGGAACACACACTCAGCACTGTCAACACACACTCAACACACACTCAGCACACACTCAGCACTGTCAACTCTGGCGCTTCTGGGAATGTTTCCACCTTGTAGTAAATGTATTCTGCACTCAATAAAACACTTTATAATGATTTTATTTTTCTACACTAAAAACTACTTTGCATACCTTAAATTGCACTGTTTAGTTGTCTGGCTGGCTGGTCAGCTTCTGCTAACTAACTAATCACTAATTATGAGTTCGTTAGTTCGTTAGATACACCCTCTGTGGCCACTAGATGTCACTATAAAATCTCAAACAGCACCAGTAACTCTAAACAGTTGTTCTCAACAATCAATTCACTGATCAAACCTCCCTCTCACACACACACCGATGTCAGCACCGATCAGTGCAACAGATTCATGGACTTCTTCACCAATAAGGTAGCCTCAATCCGGTCTAACATCCCTACTACAGCCTCACCCCTCTCTGATACCACTCTCCCTATGCCACTACACTCATTCGCCATTTTCTCAAACATCACTCATTCAGAGTTGGAGAGGATCATAAAAAACATGAAACCCTCCACATGCCCTCTGGACCCCTTGCCTACCTCCCTACTGAAATCCAACATTGCGGCCATTAGTCCACTAATCACAGAAATCATTAACCAGTCTCTCCAGTCCGGTCAGGTCCCTCCAGCTCTCAAAACAGCAGTCATCCGCCCCCATCTGAAAAAGCCCTCTCTTGACCCCGAAATCCTTGCTCACTACAGGCCTATTTCAAATTTACCTTTCCTCTCCAAGGTACTAGAAAAGGTGGTTGCAGCCCAACTACATTCCCATCTTCATAACCATCACTTATATGAAAAATTTCAATCTTGTTTCCGATCTGCACACAGCACAGAGACAGCTCTGGTCCGCGTCATGAACGATCTACTCATGGCTGCGGACCAGGGCTCACCATCCCTCCTCCTGTTACTGGACTTGTCAGCTGCCTTCGATACCGTCGATCACACCATTCTGCTCCATCGCCTCCAATCAGTGATTGGTATCACTGGAACCACTTTCAAATGGTTCCAATCCTACCTCACGGACAGAATAGAATATGTGCAACTCGGCAAATCCAAGTCTTTCCCCCATTCGGTAAGCTGTGGTGTACCACAAGGTTCAGTTCTCGGTCCAACCCTCTTTTCCATATACATGCTTCCCCTTGGTCATATCATTCAAAAACACAATGTCTCATTTCACTGCTATGCTGACGACACTCAGTTATACATAAAAATGGACACCGCACTCCCCTCAGCTCTACCACCAGCACTCTGTGTTTGCCTGGAGGAGATAAGGGCATGGATGTCTGAAAACTTTCTTCAATTAAACAGCAACAAAACAGAAGCCATCTTGGTTGGTACCACACATCAAACTCGGTCCCTCCCCCTCAGCAGTATTCCCATTTTTGGTCATAACATTTCCCTGTCATCCTCTGTTAAAAATCTTGGAGTCATCTTTGACCCTCAGCTCACTCTTGAAACCCACATAAACCACCTCTGTAAAATCTCTTTCTTCCACCTCAAAAACATCGCCAAACTCCGCCCCTCCCTCTCCCAACCAGACGCTGAGAGGCTGGTCCATGCCTTCATCTCCTCCAGGCTGGATTACTGCAATGCCCTCCTCGTCGGGATCCCTGGCAAGAATCTGCAAAAGCTGCAGCACATTCAGAACTGTGCTGCCCGGATCTTGACGAGGAGGCGCAAATTCGATCATATCACACCGATACTCAAAACTCTCCACTGGCTGCCAATCAAATACAGAATCCACTACAAAGTCTGCCTCCTCACTCACCAGTGCCTACATGGAACTGCCCCGTCCTACCGTCGCGAACTACTTACACCCCATACCGCCACACGAAGTCTCCGCTCCTCCTCCTCTTCCACCTACTGCCTCCAACAACCCAGGACTAAACTCTCCACCATGGGAGACAGGGCCTTCCAGGCAGTGGCCCCTCGGCTGTGGAATGCTCTCCCTGAGACACTGAGGGCCCCACTAAGTGTGGAAACCTTTAAAAAAGGCCTAAAGACTTTATTGTTTCAAAAGGCCTATTAGATCCATTGTCTTCTCCATCTTGGTCTTGACTTGAAGTTTCAATATGTTTAATATGTTATGTTTAACTTTTTTTTTTTTTTTTTTTTTTTTTCTGATCTTTGTATTTCTGCCTGAGAATTGTTTTTAATCTTGTTTTGTAGCACTTTGAGATTTCTTTTGAAATGTAAAGCGCATTACAAATAAAATTTATTATTATTATTATTATTATTATTACTGTCTGACGCAGGAAGCTGCTTCAGAGCAGAGAGAAGTGTCCACAGCAGGGAGGAACCTGGACGAGCTGTGGGAGTGAGGAACATGAGGGACTGGAGAGAAGATGTCTGGACACGGACAGTTCAAGAAACGTCCATTACTTCCTATGATAAAACTCATCAATGGCCCCATCTGATCGACACTGCTGATCTGTGATCAGCAGAGGTAACACTGACAGGAGGAGTGGCGTCCACCTCGGAGCCTGCAGGAGGACGAGGTGAGCAGGTGACTGGCATGGTATCCCGGGGAAGCCTGGGACTCCTGATCGCTGCTCTCTGAGCCAAACATGAAGCTGGTGAACTGCTGGAAGAGCCCCTCAAAGCTTCTGTCGGTGGGAATAGCCAGTGAGGAGTGGGACAACCCGTCGAAGCCTGAGGACGAGACACGCAGCAGCTTTACATCCCTCTCATCGGACTCGTCGTCCCGGTTTCGACGGACTGCCTTTCTGAGACACTCACGGTTCTGCGACTGGACACACAGAGCGTCACTGCTGCTCTGCTGTCGGACGGACGCCTGCAGCTCGGAGTATCCCTCCTCGGTGCTCCTCAGGGAGTAGGACGCCACGTCTCGGCTGCACAGCTGCCGGCTGCCGCTGCAAAGGGAGGACAGCCGCTCAGACCGCATGTCCAGTCAGACAAACCAACACTCAATAAACCAGAAGACCGACTGCTGAGATGCACGTATGTGGATGATGAGACACTATTCCATCATGACAGCAGTGACTCTGACCTCTTCCTCCTTTCTCCATTTCCTGAGATTTCTAAACACACAGTGAACACCTCTTCAGAGCCAGTCCCATCATGAGACGTACTCCTTCAGTCTGTACATCCAACTAACACTTAATGTAGTCAAACCAACAGTTACTCATGATCTGGGACGGTCTGATTTGATATTTCATACTTATTTTGGTTTTTTTCTGAGGCTGCTGTAACCCTGAATTCCCCAGTCAGGGATCAATAAAGTAACTTTCTACTCTACATTAAAGCTGCTGTAGGCAGGATTTTGCTAGTCAATGCTAATTTTTCTGTGTTTTCTTTGGATTAAATGTTAGAGTATCCATTGATAATCCTTTAGGAGTGTAGCATAATTGCACTACCGTGAGGGCGCAGCATTTCCATCTGTCTCTGTTCTGAGCTGAAAAGGAATCTCGACAGCTTCAGGTATCGTTGACCAATCAGAAGAGCCCATGAGGCTCTAACCGTGATTGGTCGAGGGGCGTTCATCGCACATTCTTGTGGGAGGGGCTTAACTTGCGTAAGGGCGTGATGTCAGAGAAAACAGGACAGGATTGGCTGTGCTGGGTTTCAAATCACTATCTTCCTTCGGTAACCCTAAGCAAGATGGCGGAGATGCGGAATCCTGCCTACAGCACCTTTAAACAGGAGAAACTCACAGAGAATGTATTAACAATACAATTTCATTACTCAGTGTGTTTTTTCCTCCAGTTACTTTGAGATTTAATCAAGATACCCAATAAGATGCACCACAGCGGCTGCTCGCCTTCATTTGCACACCTTAAGGTATGCCTCCCAGCCTGCCTGGAGCTGAGACGTTCACTGACCTGACGGTCTGGACCGAGCAGCTGCTGAACAGAGACACGTCCTCACTGCTGCAGTCTCTGTCACAGCAGCAGTTAATGTCACACACATCCCCGAGAGCGTCGCAGGGGCAGTACCTGTCCACTGACACACACACACACACACACACACACACACACACACACACACACAGTAATCACAACCAGCCGAAGTTCAGCAGCTACTTTCTCAGGGTGTCTTAATGGGTTGTAATCTGGATTTTTCAATCTTCCGACTTTGCAGGTTTTTCACAGCTGAGCAGTTGAAATATAATGTGACACATGCTTCCTGCTTTAGCACTCCTTTACCACAGCCTTTCACATTTCTTATTGTTTTTTGAAAATATATATTCAAATATAGATATTCAGTTGTTTATAAATCACTATGTCCAGTTCTTTATCGGACTATGTGATCATCTATATTTCTGCATCTATTAAATAGAATTACAAATTAGGGCTGTCACGATATCAAATTTTCTCTTCACGATTATCATGGGCAAAAAATATCACGATAACGATATTATCACGATATCAGCAAAAATTTAACTAATAATGGTACAAACATTCAGATTCATCTTTAATTTTATTTTTGTTTGTTTTCTCTCTTTTCCCAGATGAATTACATTCAGAATACCTGTCAAATGAGGTGTTGAAACAATATGAGAACAGTAACTGTACAACTGCATACCAAAAGTGTAGTTACTCTCAACTAATTAAAACCTGATGAACTGATTAACAGAGGATCCACAGCAGAGGCGTCATTTACGTAGGGTTGGTGGGTCATGAAAACCCACGGACCCTGTTGGGGTGAAATCCTGTATCACCACCACACTGCCGAGAATTGTTGTTTGTTTGTTTGTTAGTTAGTTTGTTTAAATCCGAGGCGGAATGAGCAGCAGCTGCTTCTCTCCAGCCAGAGGCGCCGCTACTGGCTGGGGCCCCGAGCTGAAGGGGGTCCCGAGGAACGGCTGACATCAGTCAATTTCAATGACAAATTTAAGGCGCTACGCTAGACGCTGCAACGACAACGTGTCGAAAATCGCCCGCATGGGGCCCTTTCCGAGTGCTCACCGGTTAGTTGCTCGAAGCGGGCCGGCGGAGAAGACGGCATGATGATAGACA
Organism: Salarias fasciatus; assembly: GCF_902148845.1. Classification (NCBI taxonomy): domain Eukaryota; kingdom Metazoa; phylum Chordata; class Actinopteri; order Blenniiformes; family Blenniidae; genus Salarias; species Salarias fasciatus. The sequence continues at coordinate 33,258,569 of NC_043746.1, read as the reverse complement.
GTCCAAGTCATCAAGATCAGGCAGATCAAAGCTAATTTCAGTCTCCAGCGCCAGCCTGGTGGCCCTACAAGCAAGAGCTAAAGCACAAGCTGCTCAAGCCAGGGCTGCCTTTGCAAGTAAAGAAATTGAACTGAAAGTTGCTCAAGCCACCCTAAATGTTGAAGCTACTCGCCTTCAAGCCACTCTCGAAGCAATGCAGGAGGAAAAAGAAATGAATGCTGCTCAAGCTGAGGCTGATATACTAGAGGCAGGCTTATTGGAAGCAGATTGTGAGTCACAGAAAAGTTCTTCACCTGTCCCTCTCCAACAAAGACTTCAGCGCACAGCAGACTACGTGAAAGACCAAGCCAGTGTCAAATCTGTCCACCAGCCATCCACCCCGCCCCAGGATTACAAAACCATGACTTTCACACCACTTCCAGTCACCGTTGAACCACCTGTCATTCCTGATGCTGGTCAGTACAGTCAACAATGCCAGACCCCAGGTGGATACCTCCTTCTGCAGCCAGCCACTCCACAACAGCTGCAGTATGGTATCCAGTATGTGAGAAACGGTTCCCAGTTTGAAGCCCCAAGGCCATGTCTTCAACAACCTCAGCAGCCTCACCAGCATGGAGACTGCCAACAGGAACCTCATGGGCTGCCGTCCACCACCTGCCAATCCCACAACAGTCCTCTTGTGCCCACCCAAACCACCACTCTGGAGCTCGCTAAATATATGGCCCGTTCCCAGCTGCTGACAACCGGGTTAAGTGTCTTCAACGACAAACCAGAAAGCTATTGGGGATGGAAATCGTCCTTCCAGAGTGCCATTGCTGGACTAGACCTCTCGCTGGGAGAAGAACTGGATTTACTCATTAACTGGCTTGGGAAACAATCTTCTGAGCATGCACGCCGGTTAAAGACTGTTAATATAAAAGATCCATCGAGAGGCCTAAAGATGGTATGGGAAAGGCTTGAGGTAACCTATGGCTCACCTGAGGCCATCAAACAAAGTCTCTTCACTAGATTAGAGAATTTTCCGAAGGTGTCATACAAAGACCCTCATAAGCTCACAGAGCTGGCGGACTTGTTAATGGAGGTGGAGGCTGCAAAACTGGATGGTAACCTACCTGGACTTTCGTACCTAGACACTTCCAGAGGTGTCTGCCCCATCACAGAGAAACTCCCATTTGGCATCCAGGAGAAATGGCCATCGGTGGGGTCAAAATATAAGTTTGAACACAAGGTTGCATTTCCACCCTTTTGTGTCTTTGTGGACTTTGTCTGCATGGAGGCTAGGATAAGAACGGACCCCAGCTTCAACACCACGTTCTCCCAATCAGCGCCCGCAAAAAGAGAGAAGCAAGGAAAAGCTGTTTGGACACCTGTAGCAGTCCACAAGACCCAAATTGGATCTGCTCAGAATAAAGGAAAAGGAGATCCGGAAAAATATGTGTGCCTCACTAAACATTGCCCTATCCATGACAAGCCACATCCTCTAAAGAAGTGCAGGGCATTTAGAGAAAAAAGTTACGAAGACCGCAAACAGTTTTTGAAGGAGTGTTCTATATGTTTCCGGTGCTGCTCCTCCACAAGTCACCTTGCCAAGGACTGCCAAGCGGAAATACAGTGCAAAGAATGTGAAAGCACCCACCATGTTTCAGCACTCCACCCAGGTCCACCTCCTTCGAAGACAAGGTCAGATCCTCCCATCTCAGAGCATGGCGGGGAGTCTGACGAACCTGATGATGACAAGGTTACGTCCAAGTGCACCAAAGTATGTGGAGATGGAGTGAGCAAAAGAGCATGCTCAAAAATATGCCTTGTTAATGTGTTCCCCAATGGACATCGTGAAGAATTGAAACGGATGTATGCCATACTAGATGACCAAAGCAATAGGTCCTTGGCTCGGTCCGAATTCTTCAAGCTCTTCAACATCACAGGAGATTCTCAACCTTACACTCTGAAGACGTGTGCGGGACTGAAGCAGACGGCTGGCAGAAGAGCCTGCGGGTTCATGATCGAGTCAGTGGATGAGAAGATCAGTCTTCCACTTCCAAAACTTCTGGAATGCAATCAAGTTCCAAACAACCGCACTGAGATCCCAACCTCAAATGCAGCTCTTCACCACAGTCACCTGAAACGCATTGCTGGACAGATCCCACCCCTCGATCCAGAGGCCGGCATTCTTCTCCTGTTGGGGAGAGATATACTGCGAGTGCATAAGGTACGGGAGCAGATTAATGGTCCACACGATGCCCCCTTTGCTCAAAGGCTTGACTTAGGGTGGGTCATCGTTGGTGATGTGTGTCTCGGGGGTGCACACAGGCCATCTCAAGTCAATGCCTTCAAGACCTCCATTCTTGAAAATGGACGTCCAACTTATTTAGACCCGTGCACCAGCAAGGTTCAAGTAAAAGAGAACTTCACCTGTCCTCCCGCCAGCAAGAACCTCATCACGCATCGCTTGTTGACAGATGCTGGAGAGAGTTTGGGTCATTCAGTCTTCCATCAGTCAGCAAATGACCACCAACTTGCACCATCAATGGAGGATTTGAGATTCCTTCAATTAATGGGAGAGGAGTGCTATCGGGGCCCGGCCGGGCTCAGCCCGAAGGGGCGACGTGGGCCGACCCTCTGGTGGACCCACCACCCGCCGAGGGAATCGTAGGGGCCGGGTGCAATGTGGATTGGGTGGCAGCCGACGGCAGGGTGCCCGGCGACCCGATCGTCAGACACAGAGACTAGCTCTCGGGACATGGAATGTCACCTCATTGGGGGGGAAGGAGCCTGAGCTTGTAAGGGAGGTTGAGAGATACCGGCTAGATATAGTCGGGCTCACCTCCACACATAGCCTGGGCTCTGGAACCCAACCTCTCGAGAAGGGCTGGACTCTCCACTTCTCTGGCGTTGCCCGCGGTGAGAGGCGGCGGGCTGGTGTGGGTTTGCTTATAGCCCCGCAGCTCCGCCGCCATGTGTTGGAGTTCACCCCAGTGAACGAGAGGGTCGCATCCCTGCGCCTTCGGGTCGGGGATAGGTGCCTCACTGTTGTTTCGGCTTATGGGCCGAACAGCAGTGCAGAGTACCCGGCCTTCTTGGAGTCCCTGGGAGGGGTGCTGGACAGTGCCCCCGACTGGGGACTCCATTGTTCTGCTGGGGGACTTCAACGCCCACGTGGGCAGCGACAGTGAGACCTGGAAGGGGGTGATTGGATCGCATGGCCTCTCTGATCTGAACCCGAGTGGTGTTCTGTTATTGGACTTCTGTGCTAGTCACAGTTTGTCCAGAACAAACACCATGTTCGAGCACAGGGGTGTCCATAAGTGCACTTGGCACCAGGACACCCTAGGTCGGAGGTCGATGATCGACTTTGTTGTCGTGTCATCTGACCTTCGGCCTCGTGTGTTGGACACTCGGGTGAAGAGAGGAGCAGAGCTGTCGACCGATCACCACCTGGTGGTGAGTTGGATTCGCTGGCGGAGGAGAAAACCGGACAGACTTGGCAGACCCAAACGTATTGTGAGGGTCTGTTGGGAACGTCTGGTGGAACCCTCTGTCAGCATGGTTTTTAACTCCCACCTCCGGGAGAGCTTCTCTCATGTCCCGAGGGAGGTTGGAGACATTGAGTCCGAGTGGACCATGTTCTCCACCTCCATTGTCGAAGCAGCTGCCCGGAGCTGTGGTCGTAAGATCTCTGGTGCCTGTCGTGGCGGCAACCTCCGAACCCGGTGGTGGACACCGGAAGTAAGGGCTGCCGTCAAGCTGAAGAAGGAGTCCTACCGAGCCATGTTGGCTCACGGGACTCCAGAAGCAGCTGACAGGTACCGGCAGGCCAAGCGAACCGCAGCCCGAGTGGTTGTGGAGGCAAAAACTCGGATCTGGGAGGAGTTCGGAGAGGCCATGGAGGAAGACTATCGGTCGGCCTCGAAGAAATTCTGGCAAACTGTCCGGCGCCTCAGGAGGGGAAAGCAGGTCTCTGCCAACACTGTTTACAGTGGAGGTGGGGAGTTGCTGACCTCAACTGGGGATATCATAGGACGGTGGAAGGAATACTTCGAGGACCTCCTCAATCCCGTCGCCACGTCTTCCGTGGAGGAAGCAGAGGCTGAGGTCTCAGAGGTGGACTCGTCCATCACCCAAGCCGAAGTCACCGAGGTGGTCGGTAAGCTCCTCGGTGGCAAGGCACCGGGGGTGGACGAGATTCGCCCTGAGTACCTCAAGTCTCTGGATGTGCAGGGACTGTCTTGGTTGACACGTCTCTGCAACATTGCGTGGCAGTCGGGGACGGTGCCTCTGGACTGGCAGACCGGGGTGGTGGTCCCCCTGTTTAAAAAGGGGGACCGGAGGGTGTGCTCCAACTATAGGGGGATCACACTCCTCAGCCTCCCCGGGAAAGTCTATTCCAGGGTACTGGAGAGGAGGATCCGACCGATAGTCGAACCTCGGATTCAGGAGGAACAATGCGGTTTTCGTCCTGGTCGTGGAACAGTGGACCAGCTCTACACCCTCCACAGGGTGCTCGAGGGGTCGTGGGAGTTTGCCCAACCAGTCCACATGTGTTTTGTGGATTTGGAGAAGGCGTTCGACCGCGTCCCTCGTGGCGTCTTGTGGGGGGTGCTCCGGGAATACGGAGTCCGGGGCCCCCTGTTAAGGGGCCGTCCGTTCTCTGTATGACCGGAGCAGGAGTGTGGTCCGCATTGCCGGCAGTAAGTCGGACCTGTTCCCGGTGCATGTTGGACTCCGGCAGGGCTGCCCTTTGTCACCGGTTCTGTTCATCATTTTTATGGACAGAATTTCTAGGTGCAGCCAGGGGCCGGACGGGGTCCGGTTCGGGGACCACAGGATTTCATCTCTGCTTTTTGCAGATGATGTTGTCCTGTTGGCTTCATCGAACCAGGACCTACAGCATGCACTGGGGCGGTTCGCAGCCGAGTGTGAAGCGACAGGAATGAGGATCAGCACCTCCAAATCCGAGGCCATGGTCCTCAACCGGAACAAGGTGGCTTGCCCTCTCCAGGTAGGTGGAGAGACCCTAGCCCAGGTGGAGGAGTTTAAGGGTGAATCCCAATACACCCCCTACTTTCTACCACTAGCCCTCACTCACTACCCCTAGCCCTCATCCACTACCACTAACCCTAGAAGTGAAGCCATAAGGGGTAGTGCTTTGTGATCGTCCCTAGGGATTGGGACAACACTTGCTACGTCACTGCGTAATTCACGTTCGGGCACGTGAGCGAGTGCGGAGTTACATTTGCGCATACGTCACACCATATCAGGAAACGAGAGCAGAAAGCAGAAGAGGAGCAACATGGAGCTGGCGGCTGCGATTGGGTTGTTGTCATTCATCATGCTTCGGTTGATGAATGAAAGAAGAATCACACGGAGAAGACGCCAATATCGACGACTGTTGGCACTTGTGAATTATTTGGAGGTATGTAACGTTAATGTGTTCACATAACGGCGCCGTTAATAGCCGTTGGCGGCAACAATGGTGTGGCCCAGCACTAATAAGTTATGCAGAATCTAACTAGAAAATGTATTAAACCACGGAGATTAATTTGGGATCTGGCGAAAAACTGGCCCCTGGAGAAAAACTTTACAAAACGTTATAATCAGTGTGCGATTAGTAACAGTAGCACAGCGACGGATGTCACGAAATGGAAACATTGTAATAACTTCAGTGACAACAGCTGCAATATGACCGCGATGACGGTCTGACAAATAAATGCTCAGAAATCAACTGTGCAGCACAAACATATCAGGCTGAGCGAACTTATTTTGTACTGGGCTGCATTATATTGAAAAATGGTTTGTAATATATTGTCCACTCCACGTACATGAGGGGGAGAAAAATTTTACACTTTTCAATATAACACACTACAACAACAAAACTCATTAGCACATGTGCATGCATCATGATATTGGTGTATTTGTGCCCATATCCTTTGATTTTGTAACAAATTCCAAGTCCTGTTCAGTAAAACCGATCAACCTTTTTGTTTTCCAGAGTGGTCGTCCTGTGGCCTACTGCAGGCTGAACTACAACGTCCCTATATTGCGTTTGTGGTTCAATGCGGAAGCTGAACTGAGGCAAGAGTTTCGCCTGAGTAGGAGAGCAATGCAGGGTTTGCAGAGGCTGCTAAAGAGGGACGTGGAAGATCATGGCTGGGGCAGTCAACTGGAGGTCCTGATCTATGTCTATTGGCTCGCTCATGGACTGTCCTACCGTGTTGTCTCATCTGTCTTCAGTGTGCCCCGATCTACTGTCCATCGGATTGTCAACAAAGTGGCACGACACATACAGAACAACCTGAAAAAAGTAATCCACTTCCCAAGGGCAGAAGATCTGGATGCAGTTGGAGAAGGATTTGGTTTACTTGCAGGACACCAGGTCTTCAACAACGCTGTGGGTGCAATAGATGGCTGCCACATTCGTATTAAACCACCACAACTTCACAGACTGGACTACCTGAACTACAAGGGATTCTATTCCATCAATATGCAGGCCATTTGTGACGCTGAGGGACGGTTCCTGGACATTTTTGTGGGCTACCCAGGGTCAGTCCATGACACCCGTATTTTGAAGAACAGTCCATTTTACCTGGCTGGACAGTATCCTCCCACAGGATACTTCCTGCTTGGTGATGGTGGCTATCCTTGTCTGGACAGTCCAATAGCTGTCATCACACCATACAAGGAGCCTGTCATCGGTGCAGTGCAGGGACGTTTCAACTTTCGTCATTCGAGGGCTCGCTCAGTAGTTGAAAGATCATTCGGAATAATGAAGACAAGGTGGCGGTCTACCCTTTTCAAGGCTTTGGAGGTTAGGCCAGCCTTTGCTCCACTAGTGATCGCAACATGTGCTTTTCTGCACAATGTGTGCTTGGACAATGGTGACCTGCTGGAGCCAGATGCAGATGTTGCCCAGGACATCTTTGACCCACAAGCTCCACGTGAGGGCCTTGCCCACGACGAGAGGTCTGGGAGTGCCACAAGAGACAGACTTGCTGCTCTGCTCATCCAGGAAGCTCATTAGGCTGAGAGCGTTGACATCTGTAAATAGTTTTGTTCTTGTGTGGTTAAAATATTTTTCAAAATGTCGTTAATAAAACTTGTTTCACAAATTATATACTGTACAACAAGATCAGTCATGAAATGAGAACAATGAGAAAATCTGTGGAAAAAGAAGGGCTGTTTATTTTTCTAACTCATACTTGATTCAGAATACAACTATGGCTTTACCTTCATAGCTCCTTAATATTAGCTGAATCGTCATATTGTCAGTCACTGGTTACTGTCAGTTAATGGCCTGTAAATATGTAAAAATGAAAAGTTGAACTTTTTCTTTTTATGGTTGTCACCACTGACCTCTGAAAACTGGTTTAAAATAAATATGATTTGTACAAAATTATTTTTTTGTGCAGGATTATCTGAGCCCTGGAGTGTGGAAGAAAAAACATTAAAATCATCTTTGATGCACTTGTATTTTTGTATCACAGCAGAAAAAGAATTACAACTAAGTTCTTTAAACAAAACCGGATTTATTGAACACAAACTGCAGCAACTTTTAAACAACTATTTTAAACAAAGATATTGCACACAAGACAAGAAAAGTAAAGTGCTGTTTCTTTAAATTATGAAGTAACTACTTACAAAGCGAAAAACAATGCCGTAATACAATGCTATGAACAAATAAATTATCAATAATATGAACACAAATAACTATAATATATACATATAAATTGCTGTGAAATAACCATCTTAAAAAAGAACAGTGTAGGGATGTTTGTGTTCTACTACTGCTTATCAGGAATTTTGTTGACAAGCTGCTCAAATAAGCTTAAAAACCTGTCCATTTTCGCCTCACTCTCCTCATGACGTTGCTGTTCCTTTGCAGACTCCTCCTTCAGGAAGTCCAGCACAGGGTTCTTTCTTTTTTTGGGGGGTGGTGAGGATGGAAGCAGACCTGCTGCCCGTTTTGAGGAAGATGCACTGGTTGGTGGTGGGTCAGAGGCACTTCCAGCTGATGCAGGGCTGGGGGCTGATGATGTGCTGGCCTCTTCCAAAGTGTTCTGAGATAGATGGATAAGATGGATACACATGTCGATTACACACGACTAGTCTTATCATACACACACACATCAACATCATGGTACCAGGTACATCAATGTATCAATGTATAAATATAGATTACCTCTGTGCTTTCCGCCTGAGTTGAGGGAGAGGACACTGGTGACAGCGGAGGGTTGATTATGTTCTGAAAACAAAATGACAGTTCAGATACAGATCATCAGGTAAAGGAGTGTGTTAACACATCTCCAGCCCAGGACCTCTAGGTCCACTGACTGGGGGCCGAGTAACCACCAGTAATAGCATGAGCTAACTATAGGAAGAATGACTAGGGAATGAGATTGTGCTTTCCTGTGAAACTTACCATGAGGATTTGTGTGGGATCTTCATAAGATGCTACCAACACTGGAGGCTGAACTGAAGGTCTGGCCCCCAAAGCTGCATGCATGTCTTCATAGAAGATCCACGTGGCTGCTGTGACTTCCCCACAGTCAGTCCCTGACCCAGTCTTGGGAGTTTTGAGGTCCTGCATAAATCACACACGCACACGCACACACACACACACACACACACACACACACACACACACACACAGGATAAATACATGGGAAAGTTTTTTGCTAAGCATCATCTCTTCAGCAGATAACATTACCATTTCTTACCTTATATTTCTTTTTGAGGTTTTCCCATTTCTTGGAAACCTGTGCTGTGGTCACCTTGCCCTCCAGGTCCAGTTCTTTGATGAGTTTCCTGTAACGTTAACAGAAAACAGGGATGAATAGTAGTTATGTTAACTATGGTAAGGACCCAAACACCCAAAAATTTGGCAAGTAGATAGCTAGATCACTCACTCCCATAGCGCTTTAGCAGCGTATTTCTTTTTGGTGAAGAGGTCCTCCTTGCTAGTCTGATACCTTATCAGGTGTCGGACTTGATTCGGAGTCCCTGGAATGAAATGTGTGATTACCGTTAGACATAAACGTCCTTTGCTTGCTAACACAGCGTTCTCATAGCTGACGCTTCTGCCATCAGTACGAAGTAACATACTTGTTGCCTTATTATCATAATAATGTGAAATATCCGACAAATTTGCAGGCAATATGAGGGCTAATGACTAACGTTAACGTGACATGGAGCCGACGCTGAACAGCTGTTGAAACGCCGACCGTTAACACCGTTAACACCGTGAACAGCGTTGACAGCGTTGACGGCCCCAGCACTAGTTATTACAATACTTTTTTAAAAAAGAATACGTGCGAAATAATACTTACATATACTTAAATACTTACATTTGTAAACTTTCTTCTCCGGGTCCTCTCGCTCTCCGGGGGTCGCCATTGTTGTTTTGGAAATGGAGCCGCAAAGCGCTCTGGGAAATTATACCGGCCCTCGCTCGGCGAGTCAGCATCTGATCTCCCTCGCTCTGAAGGGCGAGATTCATGGCCCCTCCCCCTCGTTATGTCCACTACCCCTACACGCAAAGATGGATTGGGACACCACTACCCCTCACGGGAACGCGCAAATGTAGGGGGAGGGCTTAAAAGTAGGGGTAGGGGGTGTATTGGGATTCACCCTAAGTATCTTGGGGTCTTGTTCACGAGTGAGGGACGGATGGAGCGTGAGATTGACAGGCGGATCGGTGCAGCGTCTGCAGTGATGCGGTCGTTGTATCGGTCCGTTGTGGTGAAGAGGGAGCTGAGCCGAAAGGCGAAGCTCTCGATTTACCGGTCAATCTACGTTCCCACCCTCACCTATGGTCATGAGCTTTGGGTCATGACCGAAAGGACAAGATCCCGGATACAAGCGGCCGAAATGAGCTTCCTCCGTAGGGTGGCTGGGCGCTCCCTTAGAGATAGGGTGAGGAGCTCAGTCACCAGGGAGGAGCTCGGAGTAGAGCCGCTTCTCCTCCACATCGAGAGGGGCCAGCTGAGGTGGCTGGGGCATCTGTTCAGGATGCCTCCTGGACGCCTCCCTGGGGAGGTTTTCCGGGCATGTCCCACCGGGAGGAGACCCCAGGGAAGACCCAGGACACGCTTGAGAGACTATGTCTCTCGGCTGGCCTGGGAACGCCTTGGGATCCTCCCGGAAGAGCTGGAGGAAGTGTCTGGGGACAGGGAAGTCTGGGCATCTCTGCTGAGATTGCTGCCACCGCGACCCGGCCCCAGATAAGCGGTTGAAGATGGATGGATGGATGAGTGCTATCAGGACACCAGTAAGAACTGGGTTGCACCTCTGCCTTTCCGGTCCCCTAGACCACAGCTACCCAACAACAGAGGCTATGCATACCGCCGCCTTTCTTCACTCCATCAGACTCTCGAGAAGCAGCCAAAAATGAAGGCACAGTACCTGGAGTTTATGGGAAAACTGCTGGTCAACCAACACGCTGAGGTAGCTCCACCAATCCCTGAAGGCCAAGAATGCTGGTACCTCCCGTCATTTGGAGTCTATCATCCTAAAAAGCCCGAACAAATCCGTGTGGTCTTCGATTCGAGTGCTCCCTTTGAGGGAATCTCTCTCAACGATGTTCTACTCACAGGGCCCGATCTCAACAACAGCTTGTTGGGTGTGTTGCTCAGATTTAGAAAGGAACTTGTGGCTGTCACCGCTGATATCCAGCACATGTTTCACTGCTTCGTAGTAAGAGAAGACCACAGAGATTATCTACGCTTCTTGTGGTACCGTAACAATAATCCAAGCAATGAAATCATAGACTACAGAATGCGTGTGCATGTTTTTGGTAACAGCCCATCCCCTGCAGTTGCAATCTACGGCCTCAGAAGAGCAGCCAAGCAAGGAGAAGCAGAGTTCGGCAGCAACGCCAGACAGTATGTAGAGCGAGATTTCTACGTTGATGATGGGCTGAAGTCCTTCTCCACAGAAGCAGAAGCCGTCAGTGTCATTGGGCGCACTCAGAAAATGCTTGCTGTGTCAAACCTTCGGCTGCACAAAATAGCTTCCAACAGACCTGCAGTTATCGAGGCATTCCCTCCTGAGGATCGCACCAAAGAAATTAAAGACTTAGACCTCTCTAGAGATGATCTCCCTCTGCAGCGAAGTCTTGGAGTGTCTTGGAACATTGCCACAGACACATTCACCTTTCAGACCCCAGATGATGAGAAGCCATACACCCGAAGAGGAGTTCTGTCTACACTCAACAGCCTATATGATCCTCTCGGCTTCCTGGCCCCAGTCACCATACGAGGCAGACTGCTACTCAGAGAGCTCTCTAAGCGAGCCGAGAACTGGGATTCACCACTACCGGGTGACATGAAACAGGAATGGACAACATGGAAAAGCTCCCTTCAAGACCTCCAGAAGCTCCAAATACCACGACCTTACTCATCATTCTCACCCTCCGACGCTCAAGACAAAGAACTCTGTGTCTTCTCTGATGCCTCTGTGCAAGCAATTTCAGCGGTGGCTTATTTAAAGCGCACCGCTAAAGATGGGAGATGTGAAGTCAGCTTTGTCTTTGGGAAAGCTCGATTAGCACCACTGCCAGAGATCACGGTTCCTAGATTGGAGCTATGTGCAGCAGTTCTAGCAGTCCAGGTTGCAGAGCTGGTAGTGGAGGAAATGGACTTGAAGTTTGACCGTATCAGTTACTACACTGACAGCAAGGTGGTGTTGGGGTATATTCACAACCAAGAAAGGCGGTTTTATGTCTATGTGAATAACCGGGTGCAGCGTATCAGACAGTCCTCATCCCCTGACCAGTGGCGATATGTTCCCACTGAGCGCAATGCAGCTGACCATGGCTCCAGATCAGTTTCCGCAGCCTCACTTGGCACCACAAATTGGTTGTCTGGACCAGCATTCCTTCAGAACCCATCCCAACACCTCTTCAAACATGAAGAAACCTTCAACCTCATCAACCCTCTCACCGACGCTGAGATACGTCCATTGATCACAGCAAGCAGCACCGAAGTTTCGAAGCAACCAATGAGCACTGAAAGGTTTGAACGTTTCTCTACTTGGAGCAAACTCATAACTGCAGTTGCACACCTAATCCATGTCGCTCACTCCTTCACTCAACCTACACCAGACAATACTTGCCATGGATGGCATATCTGTAGTACAGGCCCCACCGAAGAAGAGCAGGAGAAAGCCAAAATCCTTGTGATCAAAAGTGTACAACATGAGTGCTTTTTGAAAGAACTGTGCTGCATTACAAAAGGCCAAAATCTCCCTTCCCAAAGCAATCTAAGGAAGCTACGCCCCATCGTTGATAGTAGTGGGTTGCTGAGAGTGGGAGGCCGTATTACGCAGTCCAACCTTGGGAGAGATGAAACCAACCCAATCCTCATTCCTGGTCGGCATCATGTGGCTACTCTCCTTGTACGTCATCACCACGAAGCCGTGAAGCACCAAGGCAGGCATTTCACAGAGGGTGCCATCCGTGCTGCAGGGTTCTGGATTATTGGCGCTAAAAGGTGTATTGCAAGCCTCCTCTTCAAATGCGTCACATGCAGAAAGCTTCGTGGTAAGACAGAACACCAGCAAATGGCAGATCTGCCAGGAGAGCGGCTTCAAACAGCACCACCCTTTACCTATGTGGGCGTTGACATCTTCGGGCCATGGGAGGTGGTCTCACGCCGTACCAGAGGAGGTCACGCCAGTAGTAAACGATGGGCTGCACTGTTCTGTTGCATGTGCACAAGAGCAGTACACATAGAGGTTGTCGAGAGCATGAGTGCTAGTAGCTTCATAAATGCTCTGAGAAGATTCTTTGCTATCCGAGGCCCAGCAAAGCAGATCTACTCCGATTGCGGAACTAATTTCATTGGTGCTTGCAATGAGCTGAGAATGGATACCTCGAATTCAACTTCAGTGACTGTTGAGAAGTACCTTAAAGAACAGCAGTGCAGATGGGTTTTCAATCCGCCCCATTCATCCCATATGGGCGGAGCGTGGGAGCGAATGATTGGGATTGCCCGTCACATCCTAGACTGTATGCTCCTCCAAAATGGATCATCTCGTCTCACTCACGAGGTGCTGACAACGTTCATGGCTGAGATCTAAGCTGTGACTAATTCAAGACCCCTGATTCCTGTGTCGTCAGACCCAGAAGCACCACTTATTCTGACCCCAGCTGTGCTCTTAACCCAGAAAACCAGCATCCCTCCCTCTCCTCCTGGAGATTTTGGGAAAGCGGAACTTCTCAAAGGACAATGGAAACATGTCCAAAGCCTGGCAGAGACATTTTGGAACCGGTGGCGTCGGGAATATCTGAGCTCTCTCCAGTGCCGATCCAAATGGCAAGACAACAGGCCAAATCTCAAAGAAGGAGACATTGTCCTGATGAAAGACAATCGGGCCAAAAGGAATGAGTGGCCAATGGCTATCATTGTGAAAGCCATTCCAAGTCAAGACGGAAAGGTCAGAAAAGTGGAAATTAGAGTCTTCAGAGATGGAGCTCATACAGTATTCTGTCGACCTGTTACTGAAGTGGTTCTTCTTCTGTCTTCTGAGAACTCTAAGTGAAGAATGACATTTATGTGGAGTCATGAAAGACCCCAGACGGGGAGTGTTATGGACCCCATATGGACCGCTGCTTATGATTTCATTGTGTTCTCTGTATATTGTTTGGCGCCCCCTGCTGGCAGTTGGGCGGTGGGGTCGCTTCTTTGGTCCCAGCATTACGTCACTCCAGTACGTCGTTGAGAGCGGAAGTGACGGTAACTAGGAGACCAATTTGACAGCTATGCTGGGGAGGAAGCGTTTTTGTGTTTTTCCTTTCTCTGTCGACCTTCATGGTTTGTAAGTATATATGTTCGGAAGGTTTATATTAATATTGAGAATACATTATTTGTGAAGTTTAACTGATAGTTATTAAATTGTTTAGTTATTAAGTTGTTCACTAAGTCAGATGTTGTGAAGACTGTCTGTGGCTGTGTATTTTTATGCATATCTGTACTTCATAATTACTTACCTGTCATGATTAACTGTAAATGAGAAAAAACTTATTATTTACTGTATTTACAAAGTATGTACTCGCCTGATGTATTGTATATGTGCCTTTATTTGTTACAGTTTCACACTGAGGTTCAGTAAATCATCAATACAAGCCCCGGCTTCCCTGGCGTTATTGAGCCCTGTGTTTAACTGACTGGGTAACCTATCAGGTGGTGAGACCAGTACAAATGTAATCCACAAAGAATATTATGGTAACAGACTGAACTGAAGGTTTTAAAGCCAGGACGATGTGTTGGGTTTGTTTGCATTTCCCGTTTGCTTTGGGATGTATTTCAAAATAAAAAACAGAAACTATATTGATGGAATTTACTCAACGGAAATGTAATGTGCTTCTCTCATCTGCACATAAACACATTAACACAAAGTGAGCTGTTAGAGCATGAGGTGAAGCGGAGCAGGTGTTTTGGATTAGCTGGTTTCCCTGTTAACTGGTGACAGATTTCCTTTCGTGGACTTGGTCGCTGCGTTTAACAGCAGATGTTAAAAACTCGGGAGCGATTCTTGAGAACGACGTTGAACAGCATTCACAACAAAGTTTTAAAGAGCCAAACCTTTTGTCAGTCGTATTGTATGACCTGTTGTTGCCGGTTATCACTCGCGGTTTACAGTCAGGTCGGCACCACTCCAAGTCGGCCCCGGCCAACTCGGCACCGCCCCGGGATACAGTCAACTCGGCATCAAGCCAAGTCGGCATCTCGCCAAGTCGGCATCTCGCCAAGTCGGCCTCGCGGGCGGGGGGGCTCTCGAGTGGCCGAGTTGGTCGGTGCGGACTTGACTGTAAGCTGCTTACCAACTCGGCCAAAAGCGGCTTTCTTTTTTTTTTAATCACGATGGTGGATAATGTACCTGGGAGCTTCATGTTTGACGTCCGAGTAGCTTAGCTACAAGCGCGCAGCGCTTAGCGGCTGTCTGGTCATGTGACCGGTCCCAAGGCATTCTGGGAATCGTAGTGCAGCGATGCCGGCTGCGCCGCGACGATTTGCAGTTTTTTTCGTGCCGGCAGCGCCGCTTCTCCTCACGTAGCAGGCAGGGGACTGGAGGACAAACTGTGTGGTTATGGTGACTGACAGGTTAGAGGTGGAGAATGGACCTGGAGCTTCATGGTTGACGTCCTGTTTGAACCGAGTAGCTTAGCTACGAGCGCACAGCGCGAGCGGCTGTCTGGTCATGTGACCAGATCATGTGACCGGCATGTGATCCGCGAACGCCGCATGATCAAACCAGTCGCCTGCATTATAATTTTATTGTAATGTTCTCCACCCCCGAAGTTTATACACTCCTCATATTCTGCATGTGGACTCGGTCACCTTGTTGTCTTGTGGTGGGTTAGACTCATGGCTATCTGGATTAAACAGCTGATAACAGTCAAAGAAAGCTGATAAAATAAGATAACACCTGCTAAATTAAGAAAAAAAAACCAGATGAAATGAGAACTTGGTTCGGCTCCTGGTTCTGGTCCTGGTCCTGGTCCTGCTCCTGGTCCTGACTCTGGACTTGATGTGGTCCAGCCTGCGGCTCCCAGACACCGGACCGTGTCTGGCTGTCAGTGTTCAAACAGCGACGACGCCTCGCTTGTAGCTAAAAGCTCCCTGCCATCAGCAGATCCATGAATTGAGAGGTTTTCCAAACCCTGGTCCGAGGTCCTGAGAATCCCGTCCTGTTTCCTGCAGACGCTGTGTCCTCCGGGGAGCAGAGGAAGCTCCGTCTGCTGTTAAAGCGGCTGGAAACGGCATCAAGCTGCACAGGACAGAGCTCAGGAGAAGCAGCCGGCGAGGTCTGAAGCTTCCAAACACATCTGGTGACAGAGTTCATGTGTCGATGTGGATTCATATCATCAGCCGCCCCTCATGGATGGAGCAGGAGGAGGACCAGAGACCGCTTGGTTTTTATTGATATTCTTTATTTATTTATTTTCCTATTTGCACCACAAGATGTCTTTTAAATGAACCGTGGCGGTTACCTGATCCCAGGCACAATTCCTCCTTTAGTTGGGTTTTCCCATCATGTCTTGACTAAATCATATTTAGTGGTTTGTTTCAACCTGCTGACAGGCGTTCCTCTTTTTTGCCGTGATGATGAGAGGTCAGGAAGGATCAATAACTGTGAAGCCCCTCCAATCCTACTTTTTGAGAAAGGGCCCTTGGTTCATTTCTGTTAAACTCTCATATATGGTGTGATATTTTGGATGAGATCATTAGGTCAATAAAACGCCTTTAACTTAAAACTGGGACCAAAGCAGTTACTAAGGACAATACAATTAACTGGATGAATGGGACTTTTTCTTTGAAACACAACAGAAACCTTTTTATCAAAATAGCAAATTTCCAATTTAATGAAATAAAATAATTGTAAACAAAAACAGACTATGTTAAAACAGGTGCTATGAGTACCCTTGTAGTGGGAAAGTTAACACAAAGGTAAACAACAGTTCAAAAATCAATCTTTTTCTTCAGCAAATACAATATTTCACACAATCAGTGTCTCAGTTTCACAGTCTTCAAATATTTTACCAAAATAAAGCCGGCACCCCCTTTTTAAAGTCGTTAATTAATTAAAAAAAAAAAAAAAAACTTGCAGGCCTGAATCGTGGCTAGAGAACGCTGGAACCCAAAACGTAGTGTCCGATCACTCCCTGTGGAGTGATCGGACACTCTTTCTCTTTTCCCAGAGAAACGCTCCAGTCAGTCCAGTCATTCTCCATTTGTTTGATCTGACACACTTTCTGAAGTTCCTTCTTAACGCACAGTTTAGAACCTCGTTCTACACACAGACTGAGCTCTGCACCCGGGAGCCGTCTCCATGACAACAAGTGTGTTCCACTGGGACTGTGTGATGTCATCATCAGAGAGTGATGTCATCAGTTCAGACAGGCCAGCTCAAGTCACAGGTTTGACATTCGATTTTTGAGCAGCGCGGACGAGAGACACGGACATGACGAGACAGACAGAGTGGAGAAACAACGGACGCAGTTTCAGTAAGAGTCCATCTTTTCTTTAGAGCTTTGAGTTTACTGAACTTTAATCAAATTACCTGCAGAAGCTTTAGAAACCAGAGACAAATGTTGGCAGATCTTCCTATGTTCAAACTCACTGGTATTTCTTTCTTTTGCAGACATGAGTGCAGAGCCAAGTAGCTTGCTAGCAGGAGGAACAAGCCTCCATCAGCCGCCACAAGAGCTGCCACCATGGTTAGCTGAGCGACCCATGGAGAATGGAAAGAAGCGGAAAGGTGGAGTCAGTATCGACTCCGACTCTGAAGACAGAGCCAGCGAGTCGATGCCTCCGGCAAAGAGGAAGAGAGTTGACTCTGGTGAGCAGAAAGAGCCGGTCAGCCGACCAGCAGCACCCACAGGCTCAGCGAACGGATCGAAGAAGACCAAGAGCAACCAAGAACAGTCAAGGACAGTCTGGCTGCGGGCCAAACGTCGGCCTCTGCAGGTTAGCAAGTCATCGGTCCAGAGCGATCACAGCTCGTTGTGCGACAGTGACAAAGAAGAGGAAACTCCTCCAAAGTCTCAGCCTGTTTCTCTACCGGATGAGCTCAACAAGATCCGCCTGTCCAGACACAAGCTGGAGCGCTGGTGCCACATGCCCTTCTTCTCTCGCACCGTGACCGGCTGCTTCGTCAGGATAGCGGTCGGGAACAGCAGCAGTCCACCAGTTTATAGGGTTGCTGAAGTTGTGGACGTGGTAGAAACGGAGAAGGTTTACCAGCTTGGATCGACGCGAACAAACAAGGGATTACTCCTACGGCACGGTGGCGACGCTCGGGTGTTCAGGCTGGAGTTTGTTTCAAATCAGGAGTTCACAGGAGGTGAATTCACAAAGTGGAAAGAAGCCATGGCAGGTGCTGGCCTGCAGGTGCCAACACTAGATGAAATCTCAAAGAAGGAGCAGTCCATCCAAGACGCCATCAACTACCAGCTTAACGACAAAGACATTGACGACATCGTCAGAGAAAAAGACAAGTTCCGAAAAGGTCCCCCAAATTACGCCATGAAGAAGACGCAGCTGCTCAAAGACAAGGCCGTGGCAGAGGAGCGAAGAGATGGTGGTCGAGTG
The DNA here is from genome assembly GCF_902148845.1 of Salarias fasciatus. NCBI lineage: Eukaryota > Metazoa > Chordata > Actinopteri > Blenniiformes > Blenniidae > Salarias > Salarias fasciatus. Next base: position 33,240,480 of record NC_043746.1, on the reverse strand, counting down.
AAGGCCATCCAGAAGGAGCTGGAGGAGCTGGAGGACAGGGCAGCTGCTCTGGACAGAAAACGGACTCAGAGCATCTCCTACATCAGCTCCATCAACCAGAGGAACAGAAGCTGGAATCTTACTGCGTCTCAGAAAGCCCTGGTGGCTGAAGGATACAATCCTTTCGCGCGGAGGAAGTGCCAGCCCACCCTGATGTCAAACACCAGAGATCCGTTGGCCCGAGGAGCGATCCTCGCTCAGCTCGACCAGAAGTACCGGAGCAATTCGGCAGCAGCAGATCCTTCCAACGCAGAGGAGAAGACGCCAGCCACTCAGCTCTCAGAAGACTGGCTTCAAGCTCATGATTTTGATCTCAGCATCGATCTACAAGTTCCCACAGCAGGAGCACAGTCGCTGCCTGTGAGCTCCAACCCACTGCCTGTGAGCGGCGGCGCCCCCCGCAGGTCCTTCAGCCTGGAGGACTACAAGAAGAGGCGGGGGCTGATGTGATGCGGCCAGCGGAATCAAATGGAAATGAGTTGTGACTTGATTCTGCTCGTTCTGCTCGGTCCAACACACACAACTACACCCATCTATCAAGAGACATCTGACCTCCACCCGTCACTCTGGGAGGTTCATACATGTTCCAGGATACACTGCCTCACTCCACAGCCTCCAGCTCTCATCTAATATGTTCTTCTTCTGGCCGTTTCAAGAGCAAAACACAGTTTTTTAACCCATATTCCTGAATCCAGATTACACTCATCAATGAATGGGATCATTATGTGACCAGGCGGTCTGTCGAGTGATCAGGAGGTCATGTGATCAGGGGGTCTGTGGGGTCTGCGTCATGTGATCAGGGCGTCATGTGATCAGGGGTCTGTGGGGTCTGCGTCATGTGATCAGGGGGTCTGCGTCATGTGATCAGGGCGTCATGTGATCAGGGGTCTGTGGGGTCTGCGTCATGTGATCAGGGGGTCTGCGTCATGTGATCAGGGCGTCATGTGATCAGGGGTCTGTGGGGTCTGCGTCATGTGATCAGGGGGTCTGCGTCATGTGATCAGGGCGTCATGTGATCAGGGGTCTGTGGGGTCTGCGTTACCTTCAGCACCACATTAGCGCAGAGCGTGGGCTCAGTCAGAGAGGGCCTGACGGTCTGTCCTGCGCTGAGCTTCAGCTCCGTCTCGGTGTTGTCTGTAGACCGCAGGACGACTGACGACACCTCCAGAGGAACAACCTGACAGCAGGAAGCACAGACACTCAGTCTTCTGTCGTTTACACATCTGTCTGTGAAGTATCCAACCAGTCTCAGAGCTGTTATTTTCCTGACTGATTTCATCAAAACATTGATGACGACGCTTCAAATACAATAAAAGTCTAAAGTTTCAACATTTCACATCTTGTTTTGAACTTGAAGCTGGAATGATTTCCATGTCGTTCTGTTTTCTAACATCATACCATGCAGATTTAATGATTTCATGTCATTTTTATTCCAAACAATAGTTTTCAGTGAATTCCTTGTACTTCTGTGCAGCTGAATGACTGAGTGTGTTGCTGCGGGTTAAAGTTATCAAACTGAGAGAGCATCTGGTCCTGAGCGCGGGACTCACAGCCAGCAGCCGGATGCTGGTGTAGGCGTCCATGCTGAGAGCAGGCAGAGAGCCGCAGTCCTGATCCAGGACCAGCCGCCGGGAGCAGACGCTGCTCTGGTCCTTCAGGAACGCTGTGGACACAAACAACAACAACAACAGTCACGACCAGCCGCTCCGCTTCACTTTGCCTTTAGGAGTCCTGGATGTGTGAGCGGCTCTGAGGCCGTCACTCAGTCTGGCTTCTCTTTTATATGAGCTGCACTTTGGACCAGGTCTGGACGGCCTGCAGGTGTCTGAGCAGCCGGAGCGCTTTCTAATAAAACAGGAAGTCACGCCACAGCGGCTGCCATAAAGCATGTTAAATACAAAGCAAGGATGGCTGACAGCCAGAGGCGAGTCCCAGCGGCGAGGACAGAACTTTAATAACAGCTGGATCCAAAGGACTGAGGACGAATGAACCAGGCTGGCCGGCTTCACTGCATGATCTGCTTCACAGCTGGAAACGCAGAACAAAGCAAAGCCGAACACAGCTTAAACCGTTTAAACAGAAACAACTGTCCTCCACGGAACAGGAAGAGAACCCTGGACCCTGGACCCTGGACCCCCGTTACCTGCAGGACTGCTGTCCACACAGTGAGCAGTGAGACCAGGAGCCGGCAGGAGAAACACACCCGTCTGTCCACTCTGGCCTGCTGTCAGCATCACGTCCCCCAGCTGGAACACACACTCAGCACTGTCAACACACACTCAACACACACTCAACACACACTCAGCACTGTCAACACACACTCAACACACACTCAGCACTGTCAACACACACTCAACACACACTCAGCACACACTCAGCACACACTCAGCACACACTCAGCACACACTCAACACACACTCAACACACACTCAGCACTATCAACACACACTCAGCACTGTCAACACACACTCAACACACACTCAGCACACACTCAGCACACACTCAGCACTGTCAACACACACTCAACACACACTCAACACACACTCAGCACTGTCAACTCTGGTGCTTCTGGGAATGTTTCCACCTTGTAGTAAATGTATTCTGCACTCAATAAAACACTTTATAATGATTTTATTTTTCTACACTAAAAACTACTTTGCATACCTTAAATTGCACTGTTTAGTTGTCTGGCTGGCTGGTCAGCTTCTGCTAACTAACTAATCACTAGTTATGAGTTCGTTAGTTAGTTAGATACACCCTCTGTGGCCACTAGATGTCACTGTCTGACGCAGGAAGCTGCTTCAGAGCAGAGAGAAGTGTCCACAGCAGGGAGGAACCTGGACGAGCTGTGGGAGTGAGGAACATGAGGGACTGGAGAGAAGATGTCTGGACACGGACAGTTCAAGAAACGTCCATTACTTCCTATGATAAAACTCATCAATGGCCCCATCTGATCGACACTGCTGATCTGTGATCAGCAGAGGTAACACTGACAGGAGGAGTGGCGTCCACCTCGGAGCCTGCAGGAGGACGAGGTGAGCAGGTGACTGGCCTGGTATCCCGGGGAAGCCTGGGACTCCTGATCGCTGCTCTCTGAGCCAAACATGAAGCTGGTGAACTGCTGGAAGAGCCCCTCAAAGCTTCTGTCGGTGGGAATAGCCGGCGAGGAGTGGGACAACCCGTCGAAGCCTGAGGACGAGACACGCAGCAGCTTTACATCCCTCTCATCGGACTCGTCGTCCTGGTTTCGACGGACTGCCTTTCTGAGACACTCACGGTTCTGCGACTGGACACACAGAGCGTCACTGCTGCTCTGCTGTCGGACGGACGCCTGCAGCTCGGAGTATCCCTCCTCGGTGCTCCTCAGGGAGTAGGACGCCACGTCTCGGCTGCACAGCTGCCGGCTGCCGCTGCAAAGGGAGGACAGCCGCTCAGACCGCATGTCCAGTCAGACAAACCAACACTCAATAAACCAGAAGACCGACTGCTGAGATGCACGTATGTGGATGATGAGACACTATTCCATCATGACAGCAGTGACTCTGACCTCTTCCTCCTTTCTCCATTTCCTGAGATTTCTAAACACACAGTGAACACCTCTTCAGAGCCAGTCCCATCATGAGACGTATTCCTTCAGTCTGTACATCCAACTAACACTTAATGTAGTCAAACCAGCAGTTACTCATGATCTGGGACGGTCTGATTTGATATTTCATACTTATTTTGGTTTTTTTCTGAGGCTGCTGTAACCCTGAATTCCCCAGTCAGGGATCAATAAAGTAACTTTCTACTCTACATTAAAGCTGCTGTAGGCAGGATTTTACTAGTCAATGCTAATTTTTCTGTGTTTTCTTTGGATTAAATGTTAGAGTATCCATTGATAATCCTTTAGGAGTGTAGCATAATTGCACTACCGTGAGGGCGCAGCATTTCCATCTGTCTCTGTTCTGAGCTGAAAAGGAATCTCGACAGCTTCAGGTATCGTTGACCAATCAGAAGAGCCCATGAGGCTCTAACCGTGATTGGTCGAGGGGCGTTCATCGCACATTCTTGTGGGAGGGGCTTAACTTGCGTAAGGGCGTGATGTCAGAGAAAACAGGACAGGATTGGCTGTGCTGGGTTTCAAATCACTATCTTCCTTCGGTAACCCTAAGCAAGATGGCGGAGATGCGGAATCCTGCCTACAGCACCTTTAAACAGGAGAAACTCACAGAGAATGTATTAACAATACAATTTCATTACTCAGTGTGTTTTTTCCTCCAGTCACTTTGAGATTTAATCAAGATACCCAATAAGATGCACCACAGCGGCTGCTCGCCTTCATTTGCACACCTTAAGGTACGCCTCCCAGCCTGCCTGGAGCTGAGACGTTCACTGACCTGACGGTCTGGACCGAGCAGCTGCTGAACAGAGACACGTCCTCACTGCTGCAGTCTCTGTCACAGCAGCAGTTAATGTCACACACATCCCCGAGAGCGTCGCAGGGGCAGTACCTGTCCACTGACACACACACACACACACACACACACACACACACACACACACACACACACACACACACACACACACACACACACACACACACACACACACACACACACACACACACACACACACACACACTAATCACAACCAGCCGAAGTTCAGCAGCTACTTTCTCAGGGTGTCTTAATGGGTTGTAATCTGGATTTTTCAATCTTCCGAGTTTGCAGGTTTTTCACAGCTGAGCAGTTGAAATATAATGTGACACATGCTTCCTGCTTTAGCACTCCTTTACCACAGCCTTTCACATTTCTTATTGTTTTTTGAAAATATATATTCAAATATAGATATTCAGTTGTTTATAAATCACTATGTCCAGTCTTTATCGGACTATGTGATCATCTATATTTCTGCATCTATTAAATAGAATTACAAATTAGGGCTGTCACGATATCAAATTTTCTCTTCACGATTATCATGGGCAAAAAATATCACGATAACGATATCACGATATCAGCAAAAATTTAACTAATAATGGTACAAACATTCAGATTCATCTTTAATTTTATTTTTGTTTGTTTTCTCTCTTTTCCCAGATGAATTACATTCAGAATACCTGTCAAATGAGGTGTTGAAACAATATGAGAACAGTAACTGTACAGCTGCATACCAAAAGTGTAGTTACTCTCAACTAATTAAAACCTGATGAACTGATTAACAGAGGATCCACAGCAGAGGCGTCATTTACGTAGGGTTGGTGGGTCATGAAAACCCACGGACCCTGTTGGGGTGAAATCCTGTACCACCACCACACTGCCGAGAATTGTTGTTTGTTTGTTTGTTAGTTAGTTTGTTTAAATCCGAGGCGGAATGAGCAGCAGCTGCTTCTCTCCAGCCAGAGGCGCCGCTACTGGCTGGGGCCCCGAGCTGAAGGGGGTCCCGAGGAACGGCTGACATCAGTCAATTTCAATGACAAATTTAAGGCGCTACGCTAGACGCTGCAACGACAACGTGTCGAAAATCGCCCGCATGGGGCTCTTTCCGAGTGCTCACCGGTTAGTTGCTCGAAGCGGGCCGGCGGAGAAGACGGCATGATGATAGACAGTCCAAGTCATCAAGATCAGGCAGATCAAAGCTAATTTCAGTCTCCAGCGCCAGCCTGGTGGCCCTACAAGCAAGAGCTAAAGCACAAGCTGCTCAAGCCAGGGCTGCCTTTGCAAGTAAAGAAATTGAACTGAAAGTTGCTCAAGCCACCCTAAATGTTGAAGCTACTCGCCTTCAAGCCACTCTCGAAGCAATGCAGGAGGAAAAAGAAATGAATGCTGCTCAAGCTGAGGCTGATATACTAGAGGCAGGCTTATTGGAAGCAGATTGTGAGTCACAGAAAAGTTCTTCACCTGTCCCTCTCCAACAAAGGCTTCAGCGCACAGCAGAATACGTGAAAGACCAAGCCAGTGTCAAATCTGTCCACCAGCCATCCACCCCGCCCCAGGATGACAAAACCATGACTTTCACACCACTTCCAGTCACCGTTGAACCACCTGTCATTCCTGATGCTGGTCAGTACAGTCAACAATGCCAGACCCCAGGTGGATACCTCCTTCTGCAGCCAGCCACTCCACAACAGCTGCAGTATGGTATCCAGTATGTGAGAAACGGTTCCCAGTTTGAAGCCCCAAGGCCATGTCTTCAACAACCTCAGCAGCCTCACCAGCATGGAGACTGCCAACAGGAACCTCATGGGCTGCCGTCCACCACCTGCCAATCCCACAACAGTCCTCTTGTGCCCACCCAAGCCACCACTCTGGAGCTCGCTAAATATATGGCCCGTTCCCAGCTGCTGACAACCGGGTTAAGTGTCTTCAACGACAAACCAGAAAGCTATTGGGGATAGAAATCGTCCGTCCAGAGTGCCATTGCTGGACGAGACCTCTCGCTGGGAGAAGAACTGGATTTACTCATTAACTGGCTTGGGAAACAATCTTCTGAGCATGCACGCCGGTTAAAGACTGTTAATATAAAAGATCCATCGAGAGGCCTAAAGATGGTATGGGAAAGGCTTGAGGTAACCTATGGCTCACCTGAGGCCATCAAACAAAGTCTCTTCACTAGATTAGAGAATTTTCCGAAGGTGTCATACAAAGACCCTCATAAGCTCACAGAGCTGGCGGACTTGTTAATGGAGGTGGAGGCTGCAAAACTGGATGGTAACCTACCTGGACTTTCGTACCTAGACACTTCCAGAGGTGTCTGCCCCATCACAGAGAAACTCCCATTTGGCATGCAGGAGAAAAGGGCCGAGGGAATCGTAGGGGCCGGGTGCAATGTGGATTGGGTGGCAGCCGACGGCAGGGTGCCCGGCGACCCGATCCTCAGACACAGAGACTAGCTCTGGGGACATGGAATGTCACCTCATTGGGGGGGAAGGAGCCTGAGCTTGTAAGGGAGGTTGAGAGATACCGGCTAGATATAGTCGGGCTCACCTCCACACACAGCCTGGGCTCTGGAACCCAACCTCTTGAGAAGGGCTGGACTCTCCACTTCTCTGGCGTTGCCCGCGGTGAGAGGCGGCGGGCTGGTGTGGGTTTGCTTATAGCCCCGCAGCTCACCCGCCATGTGTTGGAGTTCACCCCAGTGAACGAGAGGGTCGCATCCCTGCGCCTTCGGGTCGGGGACAGGTGCCTCACTGTTGTTTCGGCTTATGGGCCGAACAGCAGTGCAGAGTACCCGGCCTTCTTGGAGTCCCTGGGAGGGGTGCTGGACTGTGCTCTGACTGGGGACTCCATTGTTCTGCTGGGGGACTTCAACGCCCACGTGGGCAGCGACAGTGAGACCTGGAAGGGGGTGATTGGATCGCATGGCCTCTCTGATCTGAACCCGAGTGGTGTTCTGTTATTGGACTTCTGTGCTAGTCACAGTTTGTCCATAACAAACACCATGTTCGAGCACAGGGGTGTCCATAAGTGCACTTGGCACCAGGACACCCTAGGTCGGAGGTCGATGATCGACTTTGTTGTCGTGTCATCTGACCTTCGGCCTCGTGTGTTGGACACTCGGGTGAAGAGAGGAGCAGAGCTGTCGACCGATCACCACCTGGTGGTGAGTTGGATTCGCTGGCGGAGGAGAAAACCGGACAGACTTGGCAGACCCAAACGTATTGTGAGGGTCTGTTGGGAACGTCTGGTGGAACCCTCTGTCAGCATGGTTTTTAACTCCCACCTCCGGGAGAGCTTCTCTCATGTCCCGAGGGAAGTTGGAGACATTGAGTCCGAGTGGACCATGTTCTCCACCTCCATTGACGAAGCAGCTGCCCGGAGCTGTGGTCGTAAGGTCTCTGGTGCCTGTCGTGGCGGCAACCCCCGAACCCGGTGGTGGACACCGGAAGTAAGGGCTGCCGTCAAGCTGAAGAAGGAGTCCTACCGAGCCATGTTGGCTCACGGGACTCCAGAAGCAGCTGACAGGTACCGGCAGGCCAAGCGAACCGCAGCCCGAGTGGTTGTGGAGGCAAAAACTCGGATCTGGGAGGAGTTCGGAGAGGCCATGGAGGAAGACTATCGGTCGGCCTTGAAGAAATTCTGGCAAACTGTCCGGCGCCTCAGGAGGGGAAAGCAGGTCTCCGCCAACACTGTTTACAGTGGAGGTGGGGAGTTGCTGACCTCAACTGGGGATATCATAGGACGGTGGAAGGAATACTTCGAGGACCTCCTCAATCCCGTCGCCACGTCTTCCGTGGAGGAAGCAGAGGCTGAGGTCTCAGAGGTGGACTCGTCCATCACCCAAGCCGAAGTCACCGAGGTGGTTGGTAAGCTCCTCGGTGGCAAGGCACCGGGGGTGGACGAGATTCGCCCTGAGTACCTCAAGTCTCTGGATGCGCAGGGACTGTCTTGGTTGACACGTCTCTGCAACATTGCGTGGCAGTCGGGGACGGTGCCTCTGGACTGGCAGACTGGGGTGGTGGTCCCCCTGTTTAAAAAGGGGGACCGGAGGGTGTGCTCCAACTATAGGGGGATCACACTCCTCAGCCTCCCCGGGAAAGTCTATTCCAGGGTACTGGAGAGGAGGATCCGACCGATAGTCGAACCTCGGATTCAGGAGGAACAATGCGGTTTTCGTCCTGGTCGTGGAACAGTGGACCAGCTCTACACCCTCCACAGGGTGCTCGAGGGGTCGTGGGAGTTTGCCCAACCAGTCCACATGTGTTTTGTGGATTTGGAGAAGGCGTTTGACCGCGTCCCTCGTGGTGTCTTGTGGGGGGTGCTCCGGGAATACGGAGTCCGGGGCCCCCTGTTAAGGGCCGTCCGTTCTCTGTATGACTGGAGCAGGAGTGTGGTCCGCATTGCCGGCAGTAAGTCGGACCTGTTCCCGGTGCATGTTGGACTCCGGCAGGGCTGCCCTTTGTCACCGGTTCTGTTCATCATTTTTATGGACAGAATTTCTAGGTGCAGCCAGGGGCCAGACGGGGTCCGGTTCGGAGACCACAGGATTTCATCTCTGCTTTTTGCAGATGATGTTGTCCTGTTGGCTTCATCGAACCAGGACCTACAGCATGCACTGGGGCGGTTCGCAGCCGAGTGTGAAGCGACAAGAATGAGGATCAGCACCTCCAAATCCGAGGCCATGGTCCTCAACCGGAACAAGGTGGCTTGCCCTCTCCAGGTAGGTGGAGAGACCCTAGCCCAGGTGGAGGAGTTTAAGTATCTTGGGGTCTTGTTCACGAGTGAGGGACGGATGGAGCGTGAGATTGACAGGCGGATCGGTGCAGCGTCTGCAGTGATGCGGTCGTTGTATCGGTCCGTTGTGGTGAAGAGGGAGCTGAGCCGAAAGGCGAAGCTCTCGATTTACCGGTCAATCTACGTTCCCACCCTCACCTATGGTCATGAGCTTTGGGTCATGACCGAAAGGACAAGATCCCGGATACAAGCGGCCGAAATGAGCTTCCTCCGTAGGGTGGCTGGGCGCTCCCTTAGAGATAGGGTGAGGAGCTCAGTCACCAGGGAGGAGCTCGGAGTAGAGCCGCTTCTCCTCCACATCGATAGGGGCCAGCTGAGGTGGCTCGGGAATCTGTTCAGGATGCCTCCTGGACGCCTCCCTGGGGAGGTTTTCCGGGCATGTCCCACCGGGAGGAGACCCCGGGGAAGAACCAGGACACGCTGGAGAGACTATGTCTCTCGGCTGGCCTGGGAACGCCTTGGGATCCTCCCGGAAGAGCTGGAGGAAGTGTCTGGAGACAGGGAAGTCTGGGCATCTCTGCTGAGACTGCTGCCCCCGCGACCCGGCCCCGGATAAGCGGTTGAAGATGGATGGATGGATGGATGGATGGACTGCCATCAGGACACCAGTAAGAACTGGGTTGCACCTCTGCCTTTCCGGTCCCCTAGACCACAGCTACCCAACAACAGAGGCTATGCATACCGCCGCCTTTCTTCCCTCCATCAGACTCTAGAGAAGCGGCCAAAAATGAAGGCACAGTACCTGGAGTTTATGGGAAAACTGCTGGTCAACCAACACGCTGAGGTAGCTCCACCAATCCCTGAAGGCCAAGAATGCTGGTACCTCCCGTCATTTGGAGTCTATCATCCTAAAAAGCCCGAACAAATCCGTGCGGTCTTTGATTCCAGTGCTCCCTTTGAGGGAATCTCTCTCAACGATGTTCTACTCACAGGGCCCGATCTCAACAACAGCTTGTTGGGTGTGTTGCTCAGATTTAGAAAGGAACTTGTGGCTGTCACCGCTGATATCCAGCACATGTTTCACTGCTTCGTAGTAAGAGAAGACCACAGAGATTATCTACGCTTCTTGTGGTACCGTAACAATAATCCAAGCAATGAAATCATAGACTACAGAATGCGTGTGCATGTTTTTGGTAACAGCCCATCCCCTGCAGTTGCAATCTACGGCCTCAGAAGAGCAGCCAAGCAAGGAGAAGCAGAGTTCGGCAGCAACGCCAGACAGTATGTAGAGCGAGATTTCTACGTTGATGATGGGCTGAAGTCCTTCTCCACAGAAGCAGAAGCCATCAGTGTCATTGGGCGCACTCAGAAAATGCTTGCTGCATCAAACCTTCGGCTGCACAAAATAGCTTCCAACAGACCTGCAGTTATCGAGGCATTCCCTCCTGAGGATCGCACCAAAGAAATTAAAGACTTAGACCTCTCTAGAGATGATCTCCCTCTGCAGCGAAGTCTTGGAGTGTCTTGGAACATTGCCACAGACACATTCACCTTTCAGACCCCAGATGATGAGAAGCCATACACCCGAAGAGGAGTTCTGTCTACACTCAACAGCCTATATGATCCTCTCGGCTTCCTGGCCCCAGTCACCATACGAGGCAGACTGCTACTCAGAGAGCTCTCTAAGCGAGCCGAGAACTGGGATTCACCACTACCGGGTGACATGAAACAGGAATGGACAACATGGAAAAGCTCCCTTCAAGACCTCCAGAAGCTCCAAATACCACGACCTTACTCATCATTCTCACCCTCCGACGCTCAAGACAAAGAACTCTGTGTCTTCTCTGATGCCTCTGTGCAAGCAATTTCAGCGGTGGCTTATTTAAAGCGCACCGCTAAAGATGGGAGATGTGAAGTCAGCTTTGTCTTTGGGAAAGCTCGATTAGCACCACTGCCAGAGATCACGGTTCCTAGATTGAAGCTATGTGCAGCAGTTCTAGCAGTCCAGGTTGCAGAGCTGGTAGTGGAGGAAATGGACTTGAAGTTTGACCGTATCAGTTACTACACTGACAGCAAGGTGGTGTTGGGGTATATTCACAACCAAGAAAGGCGGTTTTATGTCTATGTGAATAACCGGGTGCAGCGTATCAGACAGTCCTCATCCCCTGACCAGTGGCGATATGTTCCCACTGAGCGCAATGCAGCTGACCATGGCTCCAGATCAGTTTCCGCAGCCTCACTTGGCACCACAAATTGGTTGTCTGGACCAGCATTCCTTCAGAACCCATCCCAACACCTCTTCAAACATGAAGAAACCTTCAACCTCATCAACCCTCTCACCGACGCTGAGATACGTCCATTGATCACAGCAAGCAGCACCGAAGTTTCGAAGCAACCAATGAGCACTGAAAGGTTTGAACGTTTCTCTACTTGGAGCAAACTCATAACTGCAGTTGCACACCTAATCCATGTCGCTCACTCCTTCACTCAACCTACACCAGACAATACTTGCCATGGATGGCATATCTGTAGTACAGGCCCCACCGAAGAAGAGCAGGAGAAAGCCAAAATCCTTGTGATCAAAAGTGTACAACATGAGTGCTTTTTGAAAGAACTGTGCTGCATTACAAAAGGCCAAAATCTCCCTTCCCAAAGCAATCTAAGGAAGCTACGCCCCATCGTTGATAGTAGTGGGTTGCTGAGAGTGGGAGGCCGTATTACGCAGTCCAACCTTGGGAGAGATGAAACCAACCCAATCCTCATTCCTGGTCGGCATCATGTGGCTACTCTCCTTGTACGTCATCACCACGAAGCCGTGAAGCACCAAGGCAGGCATTTCACAGAGGGTGCCATCCGTGCTGCAGGGTTCTGGATTATTGGCGCTAAAAGGTGTATTGCAAGCCTCCTCTTCAAATGAGTCACATGCAGAAAGCTTCGTGGTAAGACAGAACACCAGCAAATGGCAGATCTGCCAGGAGAGCGGCTTCAAACAGCACCACCCTTTACCTATGTGGGCGTTGACATCTTCGGGCCATGGGAGGTGGTCTCACGCCGTACCAGAGGAGGTCACGCCAGTAGTAAACGATGGGCTGCACTGTTCTGTTGCATGTGCACAAAAGCAGTACACATAGAGGTTGTCGAGAGCATGAGTGCTGGTAGCTTCATAAATGCTCTGAGAAGATTCTTTGCTATCCGAGGCCCAGCAAAGCAGATCTACTCCGATTGCGGAACTAATTTCATTGGTGCTTGCAATGAGCTGAGCATGGATATCTCGAATTCAACTTCGGTGACTGTTGAGAAGTACCTTAAAGAACAGCAGTGCAGATGGGTTTTCAATCAGCCCCATTCATCCCATATGGGCGGAGCGTGGGAGCGAATGATTGGGATTGCCCGTCGCATCCTAGACTGTATGCTCCTCCAAAATGGATCATCTCGTCTCACTCACGAGGTGCTGACAACGTTCATAGCTGAGGTCTCAGCTGTGATTAATTCAAGACCCCTGATTCCTGTGTCGTCAGACCCAGAAGCACCACTTATTCTGACCCCAGCTGTGCTCTTAACCCAGAAAACCAGCATCCCTCCCTCTCCTCCTGGAGATTTTGGGAAAGCGGAACTTCTCAAAGGACAATGGAAACATGTCCAAAGCCTGGCAGAGACATTTTGGAACCGGTGGCGTCGGGAATATCTGAGCTCTCTCCAAGTGTCGATCCAAATGGCAAGACAACAGGCCAAATCTCAAAGAAGGAGACATTGTCCTGATGAAAGACAATCGGGCCAAAAGGAATGAGTGGCCAATGGCTATCATTGTGAAAGCCATTCCAAGTCAAGACGGAAAGGTCAGAAAAGTGGAAATTAGAGTCTTCAGAGATGGAGCTCATACAGTATTCTGTCGACCTGTTACTGAAGTGGTTCTTCTTCTGTCTTCTGAGAACTCTAAGTGAAGAATGACATTTATGTGGAGTCATGAAAGACCCCAGACGGGGAGTGTTATGGACCCCATATGGACCGCTGTTTATAATTTCATTGTGTTCTCTGTATATTGTTTGGCGCCCCCTGCTGGCAGTTGGGCGGTGGGGTCGCTTCTTTGGTCCCAGCATTACGTCACTCCAGTATGTCGTTGAGAGCGGAAGTGACGGTAACTAGGAGACCAATTTGACAGCTATGCTGGGGAGGAAGCGTTTTTGTGTTTTTCCTTTCTCTGTCGACCTTCATGGTTTGTTAAGACGCAATGTCTGGAAGTATATATGTTCGGAAGGTTTATATTAATATTGAGAATACATTATTTGTGAAGTTTAACTGATAGTTATTAAATTGTTTAGTTATTAAGTTGTTCACTAAGTCAGATGTTGTGAAGACTGTCTGTGGCTGTGTATTTTTATGCATATCTGTACTTCATAATTACTTACCTGTCATGATTAACTGTAAATGAGAAAAAACTTATTATTTACTGTATTTACAAAGTATGTACTCGCCTGATGTATTGTATATGTGCCTTTATTTGTTACAGTTTCACACTGAGGTTCAGTAAATCATCAATACAAGCCCCGGCTTCCCTGGTGTTATTGAGCCCTGTGTTTAACTGACTGGGTAACCTATCAGGTGGTGAGACCAGTACAAATGTAATCCACAAAGAATATTATGGTATCAGACTGAACTGCAGGTTTTAAAGCCAGGACAATGTGTTGGGTTTGTTTGCATTTCCTGTTTGCTTTAGGATGTATTTCAAAATAAAAAACAGAAACTATATTGATGGAATTAACTCAACGGAAATGTAATGTGCTTCTCTCATCTGCACATAAACACATTAACACAAAGTGAGCTGTTAGAGCATGAGGTGAGGCGGAGCAGGTGTTTTGGATTAGCTGGTTTCCCTGTTAACTGGTGACAGATTTCCTTTCGTGGACTTGGTCGCTGCGTTTAACAGCAGATGTTAAAAACTCAGGAGCGATTCTTGAGAACGACGTTGAACAGCATTCACAACAAAGTTTTAAAGTTTTAAAGAGAAAAAAACCTTTTGTCAGTCGTATTGTATGACCTGTTGTTGCCGGTTATCACTCGCAGCCTTAAGGAAGTCGGTCACCAGTTAACACGGAATCAAGTTAATCCGAAACACGGGGCAGCGGGTTATCTCCGGGGAGGGACAGGCAGGCGGCCGGACACGGGCAGAGGCTCCGTGGGGCTGACCGGCTCCTCCGTGGGGCTGACCGGCCCCTCCGTGGGGCTGACCGGCCCCTCCGTGGGGCTGCTGGCGGGGCTGGGGTCGCTCGGGGTCGGGCTGGTCCACTGTGTCGGTGGACCACCATCCATAACGTTAGAGGTGGAGTTCCGGTCACTGGGCGCGGTGGTCCTTATCCCGTCGCTGGTTGTAGTTTCTATTGAAGCCACATCAGCCAAAAGCAGAGAGAAAGTTAAAGAAACACACACGACAACACAGGCCGCCATCTTTGTTTCATCGTTGCCATGGAAGTTCTTCTTCTTCCGTTGAAACCCTATGTACCTCCCTCGGCGTGATGAAACGACGACAGCACAACTGTTCCTTCTCCTGCTCAGGGTTTATTGATCTCAACACCCAACCCCAAACGTGAGAACTGAAACATACAAACACACATATTAATAAACAGAAACTTATGCAGTTAGCAAATATACACATTGCACAAAACAAATAACCTTAACCCTTCAACATAAGACACTATAATCCTTGTGCACAGTAAAATGTTTCCTGAAAGGCATTGTTATTTATATAGTAAATTGTTTGTCTTTCTCTATTAAAACTTCAACCTTTTCATTTACAGCATGTGGTCTTAAATCCTTTAACTGCAATCACAAAACCCTCACACAACCCATATTTACAACATCAGACATGCACATGAAACCTACATTGCAACACAAACATTCACCCAAGCCTGCACATGAGAAACATGAGACACACCAGCACCCAGCTGCCAAGCATATTATACTGCCATCGCTATAATGATCAACACAAACACCACGTGAAACGGAAATTTACACACCTCATTGGCTGCATCTCCCTACAAGAGAGGTAAGCTGTGTGTTTCAGCTGTTTTTACAGACTTCTGGAGCTTATTTCTCCCTCCGCGTTTGTCCGTGCATCACTTAATGCGGTCCTACTTGAAACCTTGGCGGACGGTTAGTTCCGCTGTAAATACGCTCTCTGCCAGTAGAGGGAGGAACCGAAATTTAATCAAATAGAAACGTCATCAGTGATGAAAAGCAAATGCAATGCAGTTACACTCCCACCGAAATTCATGATTTCTAACAAAAAATGATTCACAGTAACAACTATTTACAAAATAACCAAACAATATTAGTGTCCTCCTTGGTCATCTCAAGGGTAATGACCTCCGGCTGCACCTGCAGGTAGATAGAGAAAAAAGAGAGAAAAAAGAGAGAAGAAAGAGATAGAGAGAGATAGAAAGACTGCAGTCCTTAGTCTGCTTCCAGCAGTGTCACAGTCTTATGGATGGGTCTCTCCAGGTGGACAGGTTTGGTGATCCTCTTTCCATTCTAATCAAGAGTAGAGTCACTGATGAGTAACTTCAGGCTTCTCACTCTTCCATCTTTTCCTGGGTACACCTCGATGACCTTTGACAATTTCCACTCGTTACGTGGTGTGATGTCATCTTGCAGAAGAACGATGTCATTCACTTTTGCGTCTCTCCGACCTTTGACCCACTTCTGTCTGCGTTGTAGATTCAGAAGATATTCCTTCTTCCACCACATCCAGAAGTTGTTGGCTAAGAGTTGAACACGACGCCATCTTTTGCGGAGGTAGAGGTCCTCATCGACGAACCTCCCAGGAGGTGGAGCAAGGATCGTAGACTTCATGGTCAGAATGTGGTTAGGGGTCAAGGGCTCTGGACTTGATGAGTCATTCAGGCAATCTGTGGTCAGAGGTCTGCTGTTGACAACCGCCATGACTTCATACAGAAACGTTCGTAGAGAGGAGCAGTCCAGCTGTGTGGATGACTGTTCTAGGATTGATGTCAAGACACTTCTGATGGTGCGGATTTGTCTTTCCCAGACTCCTCCCATATGACTAGAGGCTGGGGTGTTCATGACGAACTCACATCCAAGTTCTTTGAGCTGGTCTTGATCCATCTCTTTCAGTGCTGCAGCGAACTCGCGCCTCGCTCCGACGAAGTTTCTTCCTTGATCTGATCTGAGCTGGCGCACCTTTCCTCGAATGGCGATGAATGAACGCAGAGCGTTAATGAAAGCATCCGTGGTCATGTCATCGAGCATCTCAATATGCACTGCTCGAGAACACATGCAGGTAAGCAACAACCTATAACGCTTCAGTTCTTTCCTCCCTTCTTTAACATAGAAGGGCCCGAAACAGTCCATCCCACAATAAGTAAATGGAGGAGTTGTTTCCATCCGCTCTTCTGGGAGGTCTGCCATTTTTTGTTGCTCTGTGCATCTTCTGAACTTCCTGCACTTTATGCACTTGTAGATATGAGATGATACTGCCTTCCTGCAGTCTAGGATCCAGATGCCATTGGATCGAAGTGCATTCATGGTCATTCCTCGTCCCTGATGGAATACTTTCTCATGATAGTGCTTGATGAGTAATGCTGATACTAGGGCTGTCGCGGTAAACCGGAATTGACGATAATCGTGGTATTAAAAAAATGAAATTTCAATATCGTCTTCAAAATGCGCACATGATAATATCGTATAGAGGATCCAGTGCCGCTTGAAACGTGTTGAAGTGTATTTTCAAAATCCGCTCCTGTTCTTCCGCCCTGCTTCGTCTCCCTCCTGCAGCACCCCCCCCCCCCCCCCACCCCCCCTGACTGATGTCAGCCGTTCCTCGGGGCCCCTTCAGCTCGGGGCCCAAGCCAGTAGCGGCGCCTCTGGCTGGAGAGAAGCAGCTGCTGCTCATTCCGCCTCGGATTTAAACAAACAAACAAAGATTCTAGTGCAGAGTGGTGGTGGTACAGGATTTCACCCCAACAGGGCCCGTGGGTTTTCATAACCCACCAACCCTACGTAGATTACGCCTCTGCTGTGGATCCTCTGTTAATCAGTTCATCAGATTTTAATTAGTTGAGTGTAACTACACTTTTGTATGCAGTTGTACAGTTACTGTTCTCATATTGTTTCAACACCTCATTTGACAGGTATTCTGAATGTAATTCATCTGGGAAAAGAGATAAAACAAACAAAATAAAATTAAAGATGAATCTGAAAGTTTGTACTATTATTAGTTAAATTTTTGCTGATATCGTAATAATATCGTTATCGTGATATTTTTTGCCCATGATAATCGTGAAGAGAAAATTTGATATCGTGACAGCCCTAGCTGATACATGACTGTTTCTTGGAAGAACAACAGGATGCTTCACATGTGGATGAAGAGCAGCATGTGTTAAGCGGCCTCCCACTCTGAGGATTCCGTGCTCATCGAGGAATGGACTTAATCGGTGCAACTTGGTGGTTTTGTCTTTGACTTGCATCTCCTTGTGTCTCTGCAGGCACTGTATCCCCTTTGAGAAAGCTGCTTCTTGAACCATCTTGACTATGGTCAGCTATGCTTCTCTTCTTTCCTCCAGACTGGTGCCATCACAGGACCTAGGCTGGAGACCCTTGGTTTCTTTCACATGGCGTTTCAGTCTCGCAATAGCTTTCACCATTCTGAACCAGTTTGAGAACTTGCTCAGGCGGTGAAGTAGCGACTTTGTCTCTTTTGCTTGGATGTCATGCACCTGAACCTCTTTGATCTCTGGGTCACTATGCGAGATTTCTCCCACCGTAACTTCTCCATCTGGTAAATCTATCTTCCACAGAAACGCTGGGTCTGTAAACCATCTTGAGGACGCAAGTTGCTCTGCTGTGAGACCTCGAGAGGCGTGGTCTGCTGGATTTTCTTCAGAAGTAACATACTTCCATTGTGTGGATTCTGTGCTTTGCTTGATACGTTCCACGCGGTTTGCTACAAACACGTGAAATCTTCTTGCCTCGTTGTTGATGTACCTGAGCACAACCATTGAATCAGTCCAGAACAATTCTTGTAGGCAATCTACTTCGAGCTCTTTCTTGGGCATGTCACTGATCCGGACGGCAAGAACTGCTGCTGACAGCTCCAGTCTTGGTATGGTGGTAACCTTAGTAGGCGCAACTCTTGACTTCCCCAGGACCAATGCACAATGGACTTCACCTGTTTCACTGACTGCTCTGAGGTATGAGCACGCACCATAGCCTGACACACTGGCATCTGAGAAATGATGAAGCTCGTACTGCTGGACTTTGAAGTTTGCTGGAAGATAGCATCTTCGGATCTTAACATCAGCCAAATTTCGCAGGTCATGAAGCCAACTTTGCCATTGGGGTCGTAGGTCACCAGGTAAGGGGTCATCCCAACTGAGCTTGTCGCGACACATCTGCTGAAGAATTTGCTTGCTCACTAGGATGAAGGGTGCCACAAATCCAAGTGGGTCATATACTGAAGCGACCGTGGATAAGACTCCCCTCCGGGTAAGTGGATTCTCTTTGACAACCACTCTGAACTGGAACTCATCAGAAGCTACACACCACTGCACACCAAGTGCTCTTTCATGTTCAGTTCACCCAGTGCCATGTCTTTGTCCTTAGCAGCTTCAGCACATTCCTCCTTGGGAATGGTGGCCAAGACTTCCTTGTTGTTGGAGATAAATTTATGCAAACGAAGTTTGCCTGTGTTGCAAAGTTCTCTGGCTTCTTTCACCAGCTGTATTGCATCATCTTTGGATTGTACACTTAACAAGCCGTCATCAACATAGCCGTTCCGCTGGATGAACTTGACAGTGTCATCACTGAAGCGTCCTTGTCCTTCTGCGGCAATGTGCTTGAGTCCATAATTCGCACAGCCAGGTGACGAAGCTGCGCCGAACAGATGAACCTTCATTTTATAGGTGGAAGGTTGGGCTTCGAGGTTTCCATTCTCCCACCAAAGGAATCGAAGATAATGTTGGTCTTCTGCCTTCACGTGAAACTGGTGGAACATACGTTCGATGTCACACATCATCGCCACTGGGCCCTTTCTGAAACGACAGAGAACTCCCACCAAAGTATTTGTCAGCTCCGGACCAGTCAGGAGATGATCATTCAACGAAGTTCCCTGGAACTTGGCGGAGCAATCAAAGACGACGCGTATCTTGCCTGGCTTTTTTGGATGATACACGCCATGATGTGGGATGTACCAGGCAGGAACATTGTTGATCTCTTCTACTTGGACCTTTTCAGCATCTCCACGGGCTATGGTCTCGTTCATGAAAGTCTTGTAGTCTTTGTAGTATTGTTCATTTCTTCTCAGCTTTCTTTCTCGGCATTTGAGACGTTGGATGGCACACACCTTGTTATCAGTAGGGCTGCACAATTAATCGAATTTTGATCATGATCACGATTTTGGCTGCTGCGATTAAATTTAGATGATCGTCGCGATTTTTTAATTGAAAAAACAGGCTCTGTTGCGTGTCAAATCAAGCACTTTTTAAATCCAACAATCAGCCAACCACCAGGGGGCGACCGAGGTTAGGGCCTCATCATTACGCCTCCCAAACAGCAAGCGAGTGAACCCCGCAGACAGTACAATGTGGAGAGCAGCAGGCAGTGACAGTGCTGAGGCATCTGGAGGCGAGGAGCTGCTAGCGCCTCCAAAAGGAGCATCATCTACTGCAGCGGTCGGCAACTGGCGGCCCGATGCCACTTTTGGCCCGCGAACAACAATATCTGGCCCGCCAGATGATTTTGAGAATCTGAGGCACCTGCTTCACGGAGGCAGTAACACCGTCCATTCATCTGTCAGTATGCACCTCCTCCTAACCCGCCTTCATTACCTGTGGAACACCTGAAACCCTCTGCGTCAGTGAACAACCTGAGCCATGTAGCTCCTGCTGCCTTCAGGGACACTCCGTAAAAGTAGCTGCTGATGGACGCCACTGCGGTGTCTCAGTCAGCTGTTAGCTTAGCTGTTAGCCACCGATGAACTAGCTGGCTTTGAATGATTCCTTCATGCTCAAACATCAGTCGATGGAACGCATCTCAACTTCTGTACCGGTGGAAAGAAGATGTAAACGCTGAGCGTCTGGGACGGAACGGGAAAAGTTGTTATTGACGGACAGTTCAGTGTCTGAGCGGCGTAGCGGCGGCTTAGAGAGAACGAGGGAATCATTGTTCTGGTAGGTTTCATTTCTGGGTTTAGCGTGGCTGTTTACTGTTCTCTTGTTGTTTTATCTTCATCTTGTTGTTCAGTGATCATCGTGTTGCTCTCAGGGATTAGAATGCAGCAAGTGACGGTCGCTCAGCTGTGAGGCGTTCAGGTTCCAAAGTCATAATCCGGCTCTTTTCAGAACAGGTCTGGTCAAACATTTGTAAAAACTCACAGTCGGCGCGTCTATATGTTCGTTTCTAAGGGAAAGCGATCGTTCACAACATTGACATGGTTCTAAATAGTTGTTTAGATTCTAATTAAAACATCTTCAATTATGTGCGCATGCACACCAGACTTCACTAAAGTGCTGAAGACACACATCTTCAATTCGACACTTGTTTGTTGAAAAAAAAAGTGCAATAAAAAGGTATGTTTTACATAACATAATGAATAATAGTGATGAATAATCGTGATTATCATTTTGGCCATAATCGTGCAGCCCTAGTTATCAGGTAAGTTGGGTCTGTCTTTCTTGAATGGTAACGGCATCTCCAAATGACCATTACTCTTAAATCTAATGCCCTCTTCCAGTATTGACAGGAATCGGAAATCTTCCTGAGAGACTTGACTAGCGTCTGAGGCTCTTTCAACAAAGTCAGACTCCAGCACTTTGATGATGTCTGCTGATACGACCACCTCCTTGATCTGTGTTCTGCAGACGTAGTGCACTTCAGTTGTGAGGTTAGAGTTGGAATGAAGATCTGGCATGACTTGCTTCACTATAACTTGATGGCTTACTCCAATTGTGTCGCCATGGTTTAGACATGGGTTACCATAGCCAACCACACTCCATCCCAGATCTGTTCTCTGTGCAAATGGCTGATTTCCCTCACCAGGCATCACTTGTCTTGGTACGAGGGCTTGAGGGCAATTGTAGCCAATCAGCAAGCCAACATCACAGCTCTGCTGATGGGCAATCTCATCAGCGATCCGTTCAAGATGAGCCCACGCCATTGCAGTCTCTGGTGTGGGAATATGGTCTCTGTTCGCAGGAATAAATTCTCTGGAATAGGTCACTGGTAGAGGGATTATTTTGTCAGAGTAGAATCCTCTCACCTGAAGACCAGTTAGCCTTTGGCAGGACACAACTGCGTTCTGTGAAGCCAGCGTGGACAGTTTCAGCTGAACTGCTTCACTTTTTACGTTGAGCACCTTTGCTGTCTCCTCGAGGATGAACGTTGTGTCACTTTGCGTATCGAGGAGTGCATATACGAGAACTTCACGATTTGGCTCAGTAGTAGCAGACACCCACACTGGAATTATTGTGGATGTATGAGTGCTTCGGCCATTCTGGGTGACTCCATTAGATGTTGCTTCATATAATGTGCTTGACCTTTGGTCTTGCGGCTGATCTGACCTTCTTCCCTTTGACTGCTCACGGTCCCTTGCTTCAGGTCTTGCTTGCATCTTTTCATCTCTGGTACGGTTATCATGGAGGCAAGTTGGATGTCTTTTCTCACATGTTTTGCAGATACTTCTGTCTTCACAGTACTTGGAGCGGTGACCAGACTTCAGACAGCCGAAACACAGCTTTCCTTCTTGGACGAACTTGACTCTTTCTGTGATAGTCTTCTTCGCGAACTTACGGCACTCTTGTAGGTCGTGGCCTGCCTTCTCACAGAAAAAACAACTTGTAGTGTCCGACTTCTCATCTGTGCTGGTCGCTAAGACCTTTGCTCCAAGATTTCTGACTTTTGAAACCTTGCTCTTCTCTTGTTCACTTAATTTCAGAGCGTGAAGTGATGTAATTGGATTGCAGGCAATTTTGGCTTCACGTGTGAGGAATTTAACGAACTCGCTGAAGCTTGGGAATGTGTGACTTTCTTCTTCTACTTCCATGACTTTACGGTCCAACTTGAAGTCAACCAGTCTGGGAGCTTTGTAAGGATTTTTTGGTTCTCATTGCAGTCATTAAGCACTTCAAGACCTCTGATTTCAGACATTGCGGATTCACAGCTGCGAAGAAAGTCTGCAAGTTCTTGAAGTTCCAGGCTGCCTTTGGCACTGATCTTGGGCCACGCATCAATCTTGTCTCTGAAGGCTTTAGCGATGAGGAACGGATTGCCATATCGCTTTTCAAAGATTTTCCATGCTGCATGGTAGGCTGACTCAGTACCGAGGAGGAAGTAGCTTTCTATGGCCTTCTTGGCAGATCCACCCACATACTTCCGAAGGTAGTATATCCTTTCTTCAGCTGGGATGTTCTTTCTGTCAATGAGAATCTGAAAGGAAACCTTCCAGTCATTAAACCTGAGTGGGTCACCACTGAACGTTGTAGGTTCAGGCACAGGAATGCGGCTGCTGCTGATTGACTCTGCAAACACTTTAACAAGATCTGCCGTATTAGCCTCTTGTCTTGTTTGTTTTCTAGATTGTGGTGGCGAATGGCGTTGCGATAGGCTAACGTCATGCTTCACGTCATGCTTTCTTTCACTTTTCACCTTCACAGAGACATTTTGGTGAAGCAGCTCATCTATCTCATCATCTGAGCATCCATTTTGTTTAGATGTGCGGCTTGAATGTTCACTCTCTTCATAGACTCGCTATCGTGCCTTGGCTGCCTTCAATTTCTTAATTGTCTCTAGTCGTTCGAGCTCTCTGCGTTTGGCTTCAAACGCTCTTTGTTTCTCTGCATTTTCAGCCTCTTGTTTGGCCTTTAACTCAGCAGCTTCCACTTCTAGCTTATGCAGTTCTTCAATGTGACGTTCTTGCTCAAGTTGCACTTCCAAGGTGGCCTCATTGGCAGCAACTTCAGCAGCTGCGCTCCTTTTGCTGGCAGAAGTGAGACGGGAAGAAGTGGAAGATGTGGAAGACTTGGAGCTGTGAGAGCTGTGAGAGCTGACGCTTTTCTTGTCAAACTTGGTCTCTTCATCACCTTGTGCCTTATCCACAGGATCTTCACCTTGGCTTGTGTCGACAATGTCCTTTGCTTTCTTAATGATGTTCTCTGTGACTGTTTGACAGGTGTCAACTCTACGACGTGTGTCATTATCAGCCACGCTGATTCATCTAAACTCATCATAAACAGCATTCACGCTCATTAAGGCATTCTTTACTTTAGTGATGTTTTCATTCAGCAAAATGCTGGAGCACTGTCCACTCAGTGTCTGTTTGGCATCTTTAGTGACAGCTTTCCACTTCTCATAGCACACACTGAAGCGATGTGCAACTTTCTTCACTTGCTCATCGAGCAGTTGCTGACCCTTTTCCGTGAACTTGCGGATTCTTCGGTCTCTTTGTGGCTCATTGGAGGAAGTAGAGTTGTCAACTCTTGTGGCCTCAGATGCTGGTGGCAGCATACTAGTGCAGCCTTTCTGCTCATCTTCATGAGTACTATGTGCACCAGTCACTTGTAGTTGCATGTCCATGAGACTCTGCAGGACATCCACATCTGCACACACACTTTCACTCTGAGACATCTTACTTGATATGTCACTGCTCTCAGGTGCTGTCTTCTGGAGCGTTGAGTTCTCACTGTACCTCCCTCGGCGTGATGAAACGACGACAGCACAACTGTTCCTTCTACTGCTCAGAGTTTATTGATCTCAACACCCAACCCCAAACGTGAGAACTGAAACATACAAACACACATATTAATAAACAGAAACTTATGCAGTTAGCAAATATACACATTGCACAAAACAAATAACCTTAACCCTTCAACATAAGACACTATAATCCTTGTGCACAGTAAAATGTTTCCTGAAAGGCATTGTTATTTATATAGTAAATTGTTTGTCTTTGTCTATTAAAACTTTAACCTTTTCATTTACAGCATGTGGTCTTAAATCCTTTAACTGCAATCACAAAACCCTCACACAACCTATATTTACAACATCAGACATGCACATGAAACCTACATTGCAACACAAACATTCACCCAAGCCTGCACATGAGAAACATGAGACACACCAGCACCCAGCTGCCAAGCATATTATACTGCCATCGCTATAATGATCAACACAAACACCACGTAAAACGGAAATTTACACACCTCATTGGCTGCATCACCCTACAAGAGAGGTAAGCTGTGTGTTTCAGCTGTTTTTACAGACTTCTGGAGCTTATTTCTCCCTCCGCGTTTGTCCGTGCATCACTTAATGCGGTCCTACTTGAAACCTTGGCGGACGGTTAGTTCCGCTGTAAATACGCTCTCTGCCAGTAGAGGGAGGAACCGAAATTTAATCAAAGAGAAACGTCATCAATGATGAACTGCAAATGCAATGCAGTTACACCCTGAAATCCCTGTTCCCCCATGCTAAACACCATGGAGTGCCTCTATCGCCCCCTGCTGGCCAGTTACACTCACTACATCCACACCTGCAGGTATTCCTCAACCAGACAAAATGAATTTTCTTCAAAAAAATGTTATTTTTCTTGACAAATATAGTCATATTTATCCTAATTTATTCACGCCTTTCTTGAGAGCCTTTCTGTGGGTTGTTTTATTCTCCTTAGTCAGTTTTTAGGTTCTCTTGTTCGTCCTTATCAGTTATCTTTCCTTCAATTTAACCTTTTGTACAGCCTCATTATGAAGTGAAGACAGAGTTTGTTCAGTTGACTCTGGATTACACACACACACACACACACACACACACACACACACACACACACTCAGGTGAAAATATGAACTGTTGGGTGAGAGAGGAAGGCTTGAGAGGTAAAGAACAGGTGATGTCTTTCTGTATTTGAGGTACTTATAGTGCTGTTCTTTTATTGTCTGGAGAATGGTAAATCAGTCAAGTCTGAGATCTGGTGCCAGATGCCACGGCACAACTTCGGGGGTGTCGTGGCGTTCAGTGTGTCAGGACAGTCAGGGCTCAAAGACCTGGTAATGTCATTGTGGTCATAATGTTCTGGCCAGTCACATTATGCCTCATGGTTTTGTTTCATTCACTCTGAACTGGACTTGTAGTTCTCCAGACTGGTCTTGCTCTCGAGACCAATTCTTTGTGGTCTTGGCCTCGGTCTTGGTCTTGTCTTGGTCTCAGGATGTCTGGGACTGGCTGGGCGTCTGGAAGGGATCTGCTGGTGGTAAATGAAGGTGGGGCTTCATCATTCTTCAGTTTCGGTGCTGGCCGGCGGCTCCTCTCATCACCGTGTCTCTGCTGCTGCTCTCCAGTAGTCCGTAGACTGAAGGAACGTTATCACTCTACAGAACTGGAGAGGGCTGAAGAACGTCTCTGGACTTGGGCAGAGTGTCGGAGGGGCAGCGATGGAGACCAGCGCTGGGCGGATGAATTAAACTGTTACTTTAACAGATTTGATTCTCTCCCCACCCCCTCTGCCCCCCTCCCTCCTCCCCCTCTTCACACGTCTCCAGCCCAGGTGACCAGCTGCCTGGACCGTGGACTCCCTCACTGACCGTCCACGGTACATCACCTCTGAGATATTGACCCTCCTTCCTGATGCTGCTACAGGGCTGACAGCATACTCAGCCAGTGTTATGATGGGGCTTCTGTGGTGACTGGGGTAAGAGGTGGTGTACAAGCTCTGCTCCAAAAGAAGCTTCCTAGATATATCCCATACATCCACTGCTACAACCACCAACTGCACCGAGTAGTTGTGATGCCATGCAGAGTGAACCATGTGCAAAAAGTTGTTTTGGCCTCTCAAGTTCACTCTACAAGTTTTTTCAGCACCACCATGTGTCCAAGAAATATGGTGCACCAAATCTGAAAAGGCTGCTTGAAATCCGATGGACAAGCCAGAATCCTGCCTGAGATGACAGAGGATGGTGATGCTGCAGTCGACCTGTGCACCGAGGCATCAGGCCTTTATGTCCAATTAAGAGGCATCGCTTCTTTGAGAGGAACGTTTCTGGAGCAGGAGCTTGGTGTCTTCAAACCAGCAAATGCCATTTTTGAACTGTTCGGTTGCTAACAAAGAAAAGCCAGAAAAGAAAAAGAAAGAAAATATGAAATGTTCTGTTGAATATCAGTTGTGTTTTCTAAATTAGACTGAGAATTTTTTTTATTAATAAGACTACCTTTCAGTTTTGTAAATATTGATTATAGTGTGTGAAGTCTGACTTTATATTAAAATCTATTTGAGAATGAGGCCATCCAGTTCAGATATATTGGTGGTTGATCAAATCTACATGAAGGATATTTTATTTTTATTTCTCAGTTTCCCCCTTGAGGGATTGCCACCTTATTGTGGTGAGGGGGTTTTCATGCCTCAGTGACCTTCAGGGCAATACCAGCAGGAGCGTAGTCTTCAGGAGGGACACCCAGCTGGACAGGTCTGAAGGCAGAGCCTGACTCAGTGCAGTCCACTTCTCTAGGCTCGGGATGGACACAGAGCTAACAACCCAGTTTAATGAAGAAAACACTGTTACTATAAGCACAGGGGGAAAATGCTGGAACTTGATGTGAACATACGATGCTCCATCACATTTCTGACTGGCCCTCTAGTAGGCTATGCCTGCTACAGTAATGTCAAAGGTCATGATCAGGCTGATCTTTAACACTCCTCATATTCTGCATGTGGACTCGGTCACCTTGTTGTCTTGTGGTGGGTTAGACTCATGGCTATCTGGATTAAACAGCTGATAACAGTCAAAGAAAGCTGATAAAATAAGAAAACACCTGCTAAATTAAGAAAAAAAAACCAGATGAAATGAGAACTTGGTTCGGCTCCTGGTTCTGGTCCTGGTCCTGGTCCTGCTCCTGGTCCTGACTCTGGACTTGATGTGGTCCAGCCTGCGGCTCCCAGACACCGGACCGTGTCTGGCTGTCAGTGTTCAAACAGCGACGACGCCTCGCTTGTAGCTAAAAGCTCTCTGCCATCAGCAGATCCATGAATTGAGAGGTTTTCCAAACCCTGGTCCGAGGTCCTGAGAATCCCGTCCTGTTTCCTGCAGACGCTGTGTCCTCCGGGGAGCAGAGGAAGCTCCGTCTGCTGTTAAAGCGGCTGGAAACGGCATCAAGCTGCACAGGACAGAGCTCAGGAGAAGCAGCCGGCGAGGTCTGAAGCTTCCAAACACATCTGGTGACAGAGTTCATGTGTCGATGTGGATTCATATCATCAGCCGCCCCTCATGGATGGAGCAGGAGGAGGACCAGAGACCGCTTGGTTTTTATTGATATTCTTTATTTATTTATTTTCCTATTTGCACCACAAGATGTCTTTTAAATGAACCGTGGTGGTTACCTGATCCCAGGCACAATTCCTCCTTCAGTTGGGTTTTCCCATCATGTCTTGACTAAATCATATTTAGTGGTTTGTTTCAACCTGCTGACAGGTGTTCCTCTTTTTTGCCGTGATGATGAGAGGTCAGGAAGGATCAATAACTGTGAAGCCCCTCCAATCCTACTTTTTGAGAAAGGGCCCTTGGTTCATTTCTGTTAAACTCTCATATATGGTGTGATATTTTGGATGAGATCATTAGGTCAATAAAACGCCTTTAACTTAAAACTGGGACCAAAGCAGTTACTAAGGACAATACAATTAACTGGATGAATGGGACTTTTTCTTTGAAACACAACAGAAACCTTTTAATCAAAATAGCAAATTTCCAATTTAATGAAATAAAATAATTGTAAACAAAAACAGACTATGTTAAAACAGGTGCTATGAGTACCCTTGTAGTGGGAAAGTTAACACAAAGGTAAACAACAGTTCAAAAAGCAATCTTTTTCTTCAGCAAATACAATATTTCACACAATCAGTGTCTCAGTTTCACAGTCTTCAAATATTTTACCAAAATAAAGCCGGCACCCGCTTTTTAAATTCGTTAATTCATTAAAAAAAAAAAAAAAAACTTGCAGGCCTGAATCGTGGCTAGAGAACGCTGGAACCCAAAACGTAGTGTCCGATCACTCCCTGTGGAGTGATCGGACACTCTTTCTCTTTTCCCAGAGAAACGCTCCAGTCAGTCCAGTCATTCTCCATTTGTTTGATCTGACACACTTTCTGAAGTTCCTTCTTAACACACAGTTTAGAACCTCGTTCTACACACAGACTGAGCTCTGCACCCGGGAGCCGTCTCCATGACAACAAGTGTGTTCCACTGGGACTGTGTGATGTCATCACAAGAGAGTGATGTCATCAGTTCAGACAGGCCAGCTCAAGTCACAGGTTTGACATTCGATTTTTGAGCAGCGCGGACGAGAGACACGGACATGACGAGACAGACAGAGCGGAGAAACAACGGACGCAGTTTCAGTAAGAGTCCATCTTTTCTTTAGAGCTTTGAGTTTACTGAACTTTAATCAAATTACCTGCAGAAGTTTTAGAAACCAGAGACAAATGTTGGCAGATCTTCCTATGTTCAAACTCACTGGTATTTCTTTCTTTTGCAGACATGAGTGCAGAGCCAAGTAGCTTGCTAGCAGGAGGAACAAGCCTCCATCAGCCGCCACAAGAGCTGCCACCATGGTTAGCTGAGCGACCCATGGACAATGGAAAGAAGCGGAAAGGTGGAGTCAGTATCGACTCCGACTCTGAAGACAGAGCCAGCGAGTCGATGCCTCCGGCAAAGAGGAAGAGAGTTGACTCTGGTGAGCAGAAAGAGCCGGTCACCCGACCAGCAGCACCCACAGGCTCAGCGAACGGATCGAAGAAGACCAAGAGCAACCAAGAACAGTCAAGGACAGTCTGGCTGCGGGCCAAACGTCGGCCTCTGCAGGTTAGCAAGTCATCGGTCCAGAGCGATCACAGCTCGTTGTGCGACAGTGACAAAGAAGAGGAAACTCCTCCAAAGTCTCAGCCTGTTTCTCTACCGGATGAGCTCAACAAGATCCGCCTGTCCAGACACAAGCTGGAGCGCTGGTGCCACATGCCCTTCTTCTCTCGCACTGTGACCGGCTGCTTCGTCAGGATAGCGGTCGGGAACAGCAGCAGTCCACCAGTTTATAGGGTTGCTGAAGTTGTGGACGTGGTAGAAACGGAGAAGGTTTACCAGCTTGGATCGACGCGAACAAACAAGGGATTACTCCTACGGCACGGTGGCGACGCTCGGGTGTTCAGGCTGGAGTTTGTTTCAAATCAGGAGTTCACAGGAGGTGAATTCACAAAGTGGAAAGAAGCCATGGCAGGTGCTGGCCTGCAGGTGCCAACACTAGATGAAATCTCCAAGAAGGAGCAGTCCATCCAAGACGCCATCAACTACCAGCTTAACGACAAAGACATTGACGACATCGTCAGAGAAAAAGACAAGTTCCGAAAAGGTCCCCCAAATTACGCCATGAAGAAGACGCAGCTGCTCAAAGACAAGGCCGTGGCAGAGGAGCGAAGAGATGGTGGTCGAGTGAAGGCCATCCAGAAGGAGCTGGAGGAGCTGGAGGACAGGGCAGCTGCTCTGGACAGAAAACGGACTCAGAGCATCTCCTACATCAGCTCCATCAACCAGAGGAACAGAAGCTGGAATCTTACTGCGTCTCAGAAAGCCCTGGTGGCTGAAGGATACAATCCTTTCGCGCGGAGGAAGTGCCAGCCCACCCTGATGTCAAACACCAGAGATCCGTTGGCCCGAGGAGCGATCCTCGCTCAGCTCGACCAGAAGTACCGGAGCAATTCGGCAGCAGCAGATCCTTCCAACGCAGAGGAGAAGACGCCAGCCACTCAGCTCTCAGAAGACTGGCTTCAAGCTCATGATTTTGATCTCAGCATCGATCTACAAGTTCCCACAGCAGGAGCACAGTCGCTGCCTGTGAGCTCCAACCCACTGCCTGTGAGCGGCGGCGCCCCCCGCAGGTCCTTCAGCCTGGAGGACTACAAGAAGAGGCGGGGGCTGATGTGATGCGGCCAGCGGAATCAAATGGAAATGAGTTGTGACTTTATTCTGCTCGCTCTGCTCGGTCCGACACACAAAACTACACCCATCTATCAAGAGACATCTGACCTCCACCCGTCACTCTGGGAGGTTCATACATGTTCAGGGCGTCATGTGATCAGGGGTCTGTGGGGTCTGCGTCATGTGATCAGGGCGTCATGTGATCAGGGGGTCTGCGTCATGTGATCAGGGGTCTGTGGGGTCTGCGTCATGTGATCAGGGCGTCATGTGATCAGGGGGTCTGCGTCATGTGATCAGGGGTCTGTGGGGTCTGCGTCATGTGATCAGGGCGTCATGTGATCAGGGGGTCTGTGGGGGCTGCGTCATGTGATCAGGGCGTCATGTGATCAGGGGTCTGTGGGGTCTGCGTCATGTGATCAGGGGTCTGTGGGGTCTGCGTCATGTGATCAGGGGGTCTGCGTCATGTGATCAGGGCGTCATGTGATCAGGGGTCTGTGGGGTCTGCGTCATGTGATCAGGGGTCTGTGGGGTCTGCGTTACCTTCAGCACCACATTAGCGCAGAGCGTGGGCTCAGTCAGAGAGGGCCTGACGGTCTGTCCTGCGCTGAGCTTCAGCTCCGTCTCGGTGTTGTCTGTAGACCGCAGGACGACTGACGACACCTCCAGAGGAACAACCTGACAGCAGGAAGCACAGACACTCAGTCTTCTGTCGTTTACACATCTGTCTGTGAAGTATCCAACCAGTCTCAGAGCTGTTATTTTCCTGACTGATTTCATCAAAACATTGATGACGACGCTTCAAATACAATAAAAGTCTAAAGTTTCAACATTTCACATCTTGTTTTCAACTTGAAGCTGGAATGATTTCCATGTCGTTCTGTTTTCTAACATCATACCATGCAGATTTAATGATTTCATGTCATTTTTATTCCAAACAATAGTTTTCAGTGAATTCCTTGTACTTCTGTGCAGCTGAATGATTGAGTGTGTTGCTGCGGGTTAAAGTTATCAAACTGAGAGAGCATCTGGTCCTGAGCGCGGGACTCACAGCCAGCAGCCGGATGCTGGTGTAGGCGTCCATGCTGAGAGCAGGCAGAGAGCCGCAGTCCTGATCCAGGACCAGCCGCCGGGAGCAGACGCTGCTCTGGTCCTTCAGGAACGCTGTGGACACAAACAACAACAACAACAGTCACGACCAGCCGCTCCGCTTCACTTTGCCTTTAGGAGTCCTGGATGTGTGAGCGGCTCTGAGGCCGTCACTCAGTCTGGCTTCTCTTTTATATGAGCTGCACTTTGGACCAGGTCTGGACGGCCTGCAGGTGTCTGAGCAGCCGGAGCGCTTTCTAATAAAACAGGAAGTCACGCCACACCGGCTGCCATAAAGCATGTTAAATACAAAGCAAGGATGGCTGACAGCCAGAGGCGAGTCCCAGCGGCGAGGACAGAACTTTAATAACAGCTGGATCCAAAGGACTGAGGACGAATGAACCAGGCTGGCCGGCTTCACTGCATGATCTGCTTCACAGCTGGAAACGCAGAACAAAGCAAAGCCGAACACAGCTTAAACCGTTTAAACAGAAACAACTGTCCTCCACGGAACAGGAAGAGAACCCTGGACCCTGGACCCTGGACCCCCGTTACCTGCAGGACTGCTGTCCACACAGTGAGCAGTGAGACCAGGAGCCGGCAGGAGAAACACACCCGTCTGTCCACTCTGGCCTGCTGTCAGCATCACGTCCCCCAGCTGGAACACACACTCAGCACTGTCAACACACACTCAACACACACTCAACACTGTCAACACACACTCAACACACACTCAACACACACTCAGCACACACTCAGCACACACTCAGCACACACTCAGCACTGTCAACTCTGGTGCTTCTGGGAATGTTTCTACCTTGTAGTAAATGTATTCTGCACTCAATAAAACACTTTATAATGATTTTATTTTTCTACACTAAAAACTACTTTGCATACCTTAAATTGCACTGTTTAGTTGTCTGGCTGGCTGGTCAGCTTCTGCTAACTAACTAATCACTAGTTATGAGTTCGTTAGTTAGTTAGATACACCCTCTGTGGCCACTAGATGTCACTGTCTGACGCAGGAAGCTGCTTCAGAGCAGAGAGAAGTGTCCACAGCAGGGAGGAACCTGGACGAGCTGTGGGAGTGAGGAACATGAGGGACTGGAGAGAAGATGTCTGGACACGGACAGTTCAAGAAACGTCCATTACTTCCTATGATAAAACTCATCAATGGCCCCAGAGGTAACACTGACAGGAGGAGTGGCGTCCACCTCGGAGCCTGCAGGAGGACGAGGTGAGCAGGTGACTGGCCTGGTATCCCGGGGAAGCCTGGGACTCCTGATCGCTGCTCTCTGAGCCAAACATGAAGCTGGTGAACTGCTGGAAGAGCCCCTCAAAGCTTCTGTCGGTGGGAATAGCCGGCGAGGAGTGGGACAACCCGTCGAAGCCTGAGGACGAGACACGCAGCAGCTTTACATCCCTCTCATCGGACTCGTCGTCCCGGTTTCGACGCACTGCCTTTCTGAGACACTCACGGTTCTGCGACTGGACACACAGAGCGTCACTGCTGCTCTGCTGTCGGACGGACGCCTGCAGCTCGGAGTATCCCTCCTCGGTGCTCCTCAGGGAGTAGGACGCCACGTCTCGGCTGCACAGCTGCCGGCTGCCGCTGCAAAGGGAGGGCAGCCGCTCAGACCGCATGTCCAGTCAGACAAACCAACACTCAATAAACCAGAAGACCGACTGCTGAGATGCACGTATGTGGATGATGAGACACTATTCCATCATGACAGCAGTGACTCTGACCTCTTCCTCCTTTCTCCATTTCCTGAGATTTCTAAACACACAGTGAACACCTCTTCAGAGCCAGTCCCATCATGAGACGTATTCCTTCAGTCTGTACATCCAACTAACACTTAATGTAGTCAAACCAGCAGTTACTCATGATCTGGGACGGTCTGATTTGATATTTCATACTTATTTTGGTTTTTTTCTGAGGCTGCTGTAACCCTGAATTCCCCAGTCAGGGATCAATAAAGTAACTTTCTACTCTACATTAAAGCTGCTGTAGGCAGGATTTTACTAGTCAATGCTAATTTTTCTGTGTTTTCTTTGGATTAAATGTTAGAGTATCCATTGATAATCCTTTAGGAGTGTAGCATAATTGCACTACCGTGAGGGCGCAGCATTTCCATCTGTCTCTGTTCTGAGCTGAAAAGGAATCTCGACAGCTTCAGGTATCGTTGACCAATCAGAAGAGCCCATGAGGCTCTAACCGTGATTGGTCGAGGGGCGTTCATCGCACATTCTTGTGGGAGGGGCTTAACTTGCGTAAGGGCGTGATGTCAGAGAAAACAGGACAGGATTGGCTGTGCTGGGTTTCAAATCACTATCTTCCTTCGGTAACCCTAAGCAAGATGGCGGAGATGCGGAATCCTGCCTACAGCACCTTTAAACAGGAGAAACTCACAGAGAATGTATTAACAATACAATTTCATTACTCAGTGTGTTTTTTCCTCCAGTCACTTTGAGATTTAATCAAGATACCCAATAAGATGCACCACAGCGGCTGCTCGCCTTCATTTGCACACCTTAAGGTACGCCTCCCAGCCTGCCTGGAGCTGAGACGTTCACTGACCTGACGGTCTGGACCGAGCAGCTGCTGAACAGAGACACGTCCTCACTGCTGCAGTCTCTGTCACAGCAGCAGTTAATGTCACACACATCCCCGAGAGCGTCGCAGGGGCAGTACCTGTCCACTGACACACACACACACACACACACACACACACACACACACACACACACACACACACACACACACACACACACACACACACACACACACACACACACACACACACACACACACACACACACACACACACACACACACACACTAATCACAACCAGCCGAAGTTCAGCAGCTACTTTCTCAGGGTGTCTTAATGGGTTGTAATCTGGATTTTTCAATCTTCCGAGTTTGCAGGTTTTTCACAGCTGAGCAGTTGAATTATAATGTGACACATGCTTCCTGCTTTAGCACTCCTTTACCACAGCCTTTCACATTTCTTATTGTTTTTTGAAAATATATATTCAAATATAGATATTCAGTTGTTTATAAATCACTATGTCCAGTTCTTTATCGGACTATGTGATCATCTATATTTCTGCATCTATTAAATAGAATTACAAATTAGGGCTGTCACGATATCAAATTTTCACTTCACGATTATCATGGGCAAAAAATATCACAATAACGATATTATCACGATATCAGCAAAAATTTAACTAATAATGGTACAAACATTCAGATTCATCTTTAATTTTATTTTTGTTTGTTTTCTCTCTTTTCCCAGATGAATTACATTCAGAATACCTGTCAAATGAGGTGTTGAAACAATATGAGAACAGTAACTGTACAGCTGCATACCAAAAGTGTAGTCACTCTCAACTAATTAAAACCTGATGAACTGATTAACAGAGGATCCACAGCAGAGGCGTCATTTACGTAGGGTTGGTGGGTTATGAAAACCCACGGACCCTGTTGGGGTGAAATCCTGTACCACCACCACACTGCCGAGAATTGTTGTTTGTTTGTTTGTTAGTTAGTTTGTTTAAATCCGAGGCGGAATGAGCAGCAGCTGCTTCTCTCCAGCCAGAGGCGCCGCTACTAGCTGGGGCCCCGAGCTGAAGGGGGTCCCGAGGAACGGCTGACATCAGTCAATTTCAATGACAAATTTAAGGCGCTACGCTAGACGCTGCAACGACAACGTGTCGAAAATCGCCCGCATGGGGCTCTTTCCGAGTGCTCACCGGTTAGTTGCTCGAAGCGGGCCGGCGGAGAAGACGGCATGATGATAGACAGTCCAAGTCATCAAGATCAGGCAGATCAAAGCTAATTTCAGTCTCCAGCGCCAGCCTGGTGGCCCTACAAGCAAGAGCTAAAGCACAAGCTGCTCAAGCCAGGGCTGCCTTTGCAAGTAAAGAAATTGAACTGAAAGTTGCTCAAGCCACCCTAAATGTTGAAGCTACTCGCCTTCAAGCCACTCTCGAAGCAATGCAGGAGGAAAAAGAAATGAATGCTGTTCAAGCTGAGGCTGATATACTAGAGGCAGGCTTATTGGAAGCAGATTGTGAGTCACAGAAAAGTTCTTCACCTGTCCCTCTCCAACAAAGGCTTCAGCGCACAGCAGAATACGTGAAAGACCAAGCCAGTGTCAAATCTGTCCACCAGCCATCCACCCCGCCCCAGGATGACAAAACCATGACTTTCACACCACTTCCAGTCACCGTTGAACCACCTGTCATTCCTGATGCTGGTCAGTACAGTCAACAATGCCAGACCCCAGGTGGATACCTCCTTCTGCAGCCAGCCACTCCACAACAGCTGCAGTATGGTATCCAGTATGTGAGAAACGGTTCCCAGTTTGAAGCCCCAAGGCCATGTCTTCAACAACCTCAGCAGCCTCACCAGCATGGAGACTGCCAACAGGAACCTCATGGGCTGCCGTCCACCACCTGCCAATCCCACAACAGTCCTCTTGTGCCCACCCAAGCCACCACTCTGGAGCTCGCTAAATATATGGCCCGTTCCCAGCTGCTGACAACCGGGTTAAGTGTCTTCAACGACAAACCAGAAAGCTATTGGGGATAGAAATCGTCTGTCCAGAGTGCCATTGCTGGACTAGACCTCTCGCTGGGAGAAGAACTGGATTTACTCATTAACTGGCTTGGGAAACAATCTTCTGAGCATGCACGCCGGTTAAAGACTGTTAATATAAAAGATCCATCGAGAGGCCTAAAGATGGTATGGGAAAGGCTTGAGGTAACCTATGGCTCACCTGAGGCCATCAAACAAAGTCTCTTCACTAGATTAGAGAATTTTCCGAAGGTGTCATACAAAGACCCTCATAAGCTCACAGAGCTGGCGGACTTGTTAATGGAGGTGGAGGCTGCAAAACTGGATGGTAACCTACCTGGACTTTCCTACCTAGACACTTCCAGAGGTGTCTGCCCCATCACAGAGAAACTCCCATTTGGCATGCAGGAGAAATGGGCATCGGTGGGGTCAAAATATAAGTTTGAACACAAGGTTGCATTTCCATCCTTTTGTGTCTTTGTGGACTTTGTCTGCATGGAGGCTAGAATAAGAACGGAGCCCAGCTTCAACACCACGTTCTCCCAATCAGCGCCCGCAAAAAGAGAGAAGCAAGGAAAAGCTGTTTGGACACCTGTAGCAGTCCACAAGACCCAAATTGGATCTGCTCAGAATAAAGGAAAAGGAGATCCGGAACAATATGTCTGCCTCACTAAACATTGCCCTATCCACGACAAGCCACATCCTCTAAAGAAGTGCAGGGCATTTAGAGAAAAAAGTTACGAAGACCGCAAACAGTTTTTGAAGGAGCGTTCTATATGTTTCCGGTGCTGCTCCTCCACAAGTCACCTTGCCAAGGACTGCCAAGCGGAAATACAGTGCAAAGAATGTGAAAGCACCCACCATGTTTCAGCACTCCACCCAGGTCCACCTCCTTCGAAGACAAGGTCAGATCCTCCCATCTCAGAGCATGGCGGGGAGTCTGACGAACCTGATGATGACAAGGTTACGTCCAAGTGCACCAAAGTATGTGGAGATGGAGTGAGCAAATGAGCATGCTCAAAAATATGCCTTGTTAATGTGTTCCCCAATGGACATCGTGAAGAATTGAAACGGATGTATGCCATACTAGACGATCAAAGCAATAGGTCCTTGGCTCGGTCCAAATTCTTCAAGCTCTTCAACATCACAGGAGATTCTCAACCTTACACTCTGAAGACGTGTGCGGGACTGAAGCAGACGGCTGGCAGAAGAGCCTGCGGGTTCATAATCGAGTCAGTGGATGAGAAGATCAGTCTTCCACTTCCAACACTTCTGGAATGCAGCTCTTCACCACAGTCACCTGAAACGCATTGCTGGACAGATCCCACCCCTCGATCCAGAGGCCGGCATTCTTCTCCTGTTGGGGAGAGATATACTGCAAGTGCATAAGGTACGGGAGCAGATTAATGGTCCACACGATGCCCCCTTTGCTCAAAGGCTTGACTTAGGGTGGGTCATCGTTGGTGATGTGTGTCTCGGGGGTGCACACAGGCCATCTCAAGTCAATGCCTTCAAGACCTTCATTCTTGAAAATGGACGTCCAACTTATTTAGACCCGTGCACCAGCAAGGTTCAAGTAAAAGAGAACTTCACCTGTCCTCCCGCCAGCAAGAACCTCATCACGCATCGCTTGTTGACAGATGCTGGAGAGAGTTTGGGTCATTCAGTCTTCCGTCAGTCAGCAAATGACCACCAACTTGCACCATCAATGGAGGATTTGAGATTCCTTCAATTAATGGGAGAGGAGTGCTATCGGGGCCCGGCCGGGCTCAGCCCAAAGGGGCGACGTGGGCCGACCCTCTGGTGGACCCACCACCCGCCGAGGGAATCGTAGGGGCCGGGTGCAATGTGGATTGGGTGGCAGCCGACGGCAGGGTGCCCGGCGACCCGATCCTCAGACACAGAGACTAGCTCTCGGGACATGGAATGTCACCTCATTGGGGGGGAAGGAGCCTGAGCTTGTAAGGGAGGTTGAGAGATACCGGCTAGATATAGTCGGGCTCACCTCCACACACAGCCTGGGCTCTGGAACCCAACCTCTTGAGAAGGGCTGGACTCTCCACTTCTCTGGCGTTGCCCGCGGTGAGAGGCGGCGGGCTGGTGTGGGTTTGCTTATAGCCCCGCAGCTCAGCCGCCATGTGTTGGAGTTCACCCCAGTGAACGAGAGGGTCGCATCCCTGCGCCTTCGGGTCGGGGACAGGTGCCTCACTGTTGTTTCGGCTTATGGGCCGAACAGCAGTGCAGAGTACCCGGCCTTCTTGGAGTCCCTGGGAGGGGTGCTGGACTGTGCTCTGACTGGGGACTCCATTGTTCTGCTGGGGGACTTCAACGCCCACGTGGGCAGCGACAGTGAGACCTGGAAGGGGGTGATTGGATCGCATGGCCTCTCTGATCTGAACCCGAGTGGTGTTCTGTTATTGGACTTCTGTGCTAGTCACAGTTTGTCCATAACAAACACCATGTTCGAGCACAGGGGTGTCCATAAGTGCACTTGGCACCAGGACACCCTAGGTCGGAGGTCGATGATCGACTTTGTTGTCGTGTCATCTGACCTTCGGCCTCGTGTGTTGGACACTCGGGTGAAGAGAGGAGCAGAGCTGTCGACCGATCACCACCTGGTGGTGAGTTGGATTCGCTGGCGGAGGAGAAAACCGGACAGACTTGGCAGACCCAAACGTATTGTGAGGGTCTGTTGGGAACGTCTGGTGGAACCCTCTGTCAGCATGGTTTTTAACTCCCACCTCCGGGAGAGCTTCTCTCATGTCCCGAGGGAAGTTGGAGACATTGAGTCCGAGTGGACCATGTTCTCCACCTCCATTGACGAAGCAGCTGCCCGGAGCTGTGGTCGTAAGGTCTCTGGTGCCTGTCGTGGCGGCAACCCCCGAACCCGGTGGTGGACACCGGAAGTAAGGGCTGCCGTCAAGCTGAAGAAGGAGTCCTACCGAGCCATGTTGGCTCACGGGACTCCAGAAGCAGCTGACAGGTACCGGCAGGCCAAGCGAACCGCAGCCCGAGTGGTTGTGGAGGCAAAAACTCGGATCTGGGAGGAGTTCGTAGGAGTTCGTCCCCCTGTTAAGGGCCGTCCGTTCTCTGTATGACCGGAGCAGGAGTGTGGTCCGCATTGCCGGCAGTAAGTCGGACCTGTTCCCGGTGCATGTTGGACTCCGGCAGGGCTGCCCTTTGTCACCGGTTCTGTTCATCATTTTTATGGACAGAATTTCTAGGTGCAGCCAGGGGCCAGACGGGGTCCGGTTCGGAGACCACAGGATTTCATCTCTGCTTTTTGCAGATGATGTTGTCCTGTTGGCTTCATCGAACCAGGACCTACAGCATGCACTGGGGCGGTTCGCAGCCGAGTGTGAAGCGACAAGAATGAGGATCAGCACCTCCAAATCCGAGGCCATGGTCCTCAACCGGAACAAGGTGGCTTGCCCTCTCCAGGTAGGTGGAGAGACCCTAGCCCAGGTGGAGGAGTTTAAGTATCTTGGGGTCTTGTTCACGAGTGAGGGACGGATGGAGCGTGAGATTGACAGGCGGATCGGTGCAGCGTCTGCAGTGATGCGGTCGTTGTATCGGTCCGTTGTGGTGAAGAGGGAGCTGAGCCGAAAGGCGAAGCTCTCGATTTACCGGTCAATCTACGTTCCCACCCTCACCTATGGTCATGAGCTTTGGGTCATGACCGAAAGGACAAGATCCCGGATACGGCCGAAATGAGCTTCCTCCGTAGGGTGGCTGGGCGCTCCCTTAGAGATAGGGTGAGGAGCTCAGTCACCAGGGAGGAGCTCGGAGTAGAGCCGCTTCTCCTCCACATCGATAGGGGCCAGCTGAGGTGGCTCGGGAATCTGTTCAGGATGCCTCCTGGACGCCTCCCTGGGGAGGTTTTCCGGGCATGTCCCACCGGGAGGAGACCCCAGGGAAGAACCAGGACACGCTGGAGAGACTATGTCTCTCGGCTGGCCTGGGAACGCCTTGGGATCCTCCCGGAAGAGCTGGAGGAAGTGTCTGGAGACAGGGAAGTCTGGGCATCTCTGCTGAGACTGCTGCCCCCGCGACCCGGCCCCGGATAAGCGGTTGAAGATGGATGGATGGATGGATGGATGGACTGCCATCAGGACACCAGTAAGAACTGGGTTGCACCTCTGCCTTTCCGGTCCCCTAGACCACAGCTACCCAACAACAGAGGCTATGCATACCGCCGCCTTTCTTCCCTCCATCAGACTCTAGAGAAGCGGCCAAAAATGAAGGCACAGTACCTGGAGTTTATGGGAAAACTGCTGGTCAACCAACACGCTGAGGTAGCTCCACCAATCCCTGAAGGCCAAGAATGCTGGTACCTCCCGTCATTTGGAGTCTATCATCCTAAAAAGCCCGAACAAATCCGTGCGGTCTTTGATTCCAGTGCTCCCTTTGAGGGAATCTCTCTCAACGATGTTCTACTCACAGGGCCCGATCTCAACAACAGCTTGTTGGGTGTGTTGCTCAGATTTAGAAAGGAACTTGTGGCTGTCACCGCTGATATCCAGCACATGTTTCACTGCTTCGTAGTAAGAGAAGACCACAGAGATTATCTACGCTTCTTGTGGTACCGTAACAATAATCCAAGCAATGAAATCATAGACTACAGAATGCGTGTGCATGTTTTTGGTAACAGCCCATCCCCTGCAGTTGCAATCTACGGCCTCAGAAGAGCAGCCAAGCAAGGAGAAGCAGAGTTCGGCAGCAACGCCAGACAGTATGTAGAGCGAGATTTCTACGTTGATGATGGGCTGAAGTCCTTCTCCACAGAAGCAGAAGCCATCAGTGTCATTGGGCGCACTCAGAAAATGCTTGCTGCGTCAAACCTTCGGCTGCACAAAATAGCTTCCAACAGACCTGCAGTTATCGAGGCATTCCCTCCTGAGGATCGCACCAAAGAAATTAAAGACTTAGACCTCTCTAGAGATGATCTCCCTCTGCAGCGAAGTCTTGGAGTGTCTTGGAACATTGCCACAGACACATTCACCTTTCAGACCCCAGATGATGAGAAGCCATACACCCGAAGAGGAGTTCTGTCTACACTCAACAGCCTATATGATCCTCTCGGCTTCCTGGCCCCAGTCACCATACGAGGCAGACTGCTACTCAGAGAGCTCTCTAAGCGAGCCGAGAACTGGGATTCACCACTACTGGGTGACATGAAACAGGAATGGACAACATGGAAAAGCTCCCTTCAAGACCTCCAGAAGCTCCAAATACCACGACCTTACTCATCATTCTCACCCTCCGACGCTCAAGACAAAGAACTCTGTGTCTTCTCTGATGCCTCTGTGCAAGCAATTTCAGCGGTGGCTTATTTAAAGCGCACCGCTAAAGATGGGAGATGTGAAGTCAGCTTTGTCTTTGGGAAAGCTCGATTAGCACCACTGCCAGAGATCACGGTTCCTAGATTGGAGCTATGTGCAGCAGTTCTAGCAGTCCAGGTTGCAGAGCTGGTAGTGGAGGAAATGGACTTGAAGTTTGACCGTATCAGTTACTACACTGACAGCAAGGTGGTGTTGGGGTATATTCACAACCAAGAAAGGCGGTTTTATGTCTATGTGAATAACCGGGTGCAGCGTATCAGACAGTCCTCATCCCCTGACCAGTGGCAATATGTTCCCACTGAGCACAATGCAGCTGACCATGGCTCCAGATCAGTTTCCGCAGCCTCACTTGGCACCACAAATTGGTTGTCTGGACCAGCATTCCTTCAGAACCCATCCCAACACCTCTTCAAACATGAAGAAACCTTCAACCTCATCAACCCTCTCACCGACGCTGAGATACGTCCATTGATCACAGCAAGCACCACCGAAGTTTCGAAGCAACCAATGAGCACTGAAAGGTTTGAACGTTTCTCTACTTGGAGCAAACTCATAACTGCAGTTGCACACCTAATCCATGTCGCTCACTCCTTCACTCAACCTACACCAGACAATACTTGCCATGGATGGCATATCTGTAGTACAGGCCCCACCGAAGAAGAGCAGGAGAAAGCCAAAATCCTTGTGATCAAAAGTGTACAACATGAGTGCTTTTTGAAAGAACTGTGCTGCATTACAAAAGGCCAAAATCTCCCTTCCCAAAGCAATCTAAGGAAGCTACGCCCCATCGTTGATAGTAGTGGGTTGCTGAGAGTGGGAGGCCGTATTACGCAGTCCAACCTTGGGAGAGATGAAACCAACCCAATCCTCGTTCCTGGTCGGCATCATGTGGCTACTCTCCTTGTACGTCATCACCACGAAGCCGTGAAGCACCAAGGCAGGCATTTCACAGAGGGTGCCATCCGTGCTGCAGGGTTCTGGATTATTGGCGCTAAAAGGTGTATTGCAAGCCTCCTCTTCAAATGAGTCACATGCAGAAAGCTTCGTGGTAAGACAGAACACCAGCAAATGGCAGATCTGCCAGGAGAGCGGCTTCAAACAGCACCACCCTTTACCTATGTGGGCGTTGACATCTTCGGGCCATGGGAGGTGGTCTCACGCC
The DNA here is from genome assembly GCF_902148845.1 of Salarias fasciatus. Lineage (NCBI taxonomy): Eukaryota > Metazoa > Chordata > Actinopteri > Blenniiformes > Blenniidae > Salarias > Salarias fasciatus. The sequence continues at coordinate 33,198,163 of NC_043746.1, read as the reverse complement.
GTACCAGAGGAGGTCACGCCAGTAGTAAACGATGGGCTGCACTGTTCTGTTGCATGTGCACAAGAGCAGTACACATAGAGGTTGTCGAGAGCATGAGTGCTGGTAGCTTTATAAATGCTCTGAGAAGATTCTTTGCTATCCGAGGCCCAGCAAAGCAGATCTACTCCGATTGCGGAACTAATTTCATTGGTGCTTGCAATGAGCTGAGCATGGATATCTCGAATTCAACTTCGGTGACTGTTGAGAAGTACCTTAAAGAACAGCAGTGCAGATGGGTTTTCAATCCGCCCCATTCATCCCATATGGGCGGAGCGTGGGAGCGAATGATTGGGATTGCCCGTCGCATCCTAGACTGTATGCTCCTCCAAAATGGATCATCTCGTCTCACTCACGAGGTGCTGACAACGTTCATGGCTGAGGTCTCAGCTGTGATTAATTCAAGACCCCTGATTCCTGTGTCGTCAGACCCAGAAGCACCACTTATTCTGACCCCAGCTGTGCTCTTAACCCAGAAAACCAGCATCCCTCCCTCTCCTCCTGGAGATTTTGGGAAAGCGGAACTTCTCAAAGGACAATGGAAACATGTCCAAAGCCTGGCAGAGACATTTTGGAACCGGTGGCGTCGGGAATATCTGAGCTCTCTCCAAGTGTCGATCCAAATGGCAAGACAACAGGCCAAATCTCAAAGAAGGAGACATTGTCCTGATGAAAGACAATCGGGCCAAAAGGAATGAGTGGCCAATGGCTATCATTGTGAAAGCCATTCCAAGTCAAGACGGAAAGGTCAGAAAAGTGGAAATTAGAGTCTTCAGAGATGGAGCTCATACAGTATTCTGTCGACCTGTTACTGAAGTGGTTCTTCTTCTGTCTTCTGAGAACTCTAAGTGAAGAATGACATTTATGTGGAGTCATGAAAGACCCCAGACGGGGAGTGTTATGGACCCCATATGGACCGCTGTTTATAATTTCATTGTGTTCTCTGTATATTGTTTGGCGCCCCCTGCTGGCAGTTGGGCGGTGGGGTCGCTTCTTTGGTCCCAGCATTACGTCACTCCAGTACGTCGTTGAGAGCGGAAGTGACGGTAACTAGGAGACCAATTTGACAGCTATGCTGGGGAGGAAGCGTTTTTGTGTTTTTCCTTTCTCTGTCGACCTTCATGGTTTGTTAAGACGCAATGTCTGGAAGTATATATGTTCGGAAGGTTTATATTAATATTGAGAATACATTATTTGTGAAGTTTAACTGATAGTTATTAAATTGTTTAGTTATTAAGTTGTTCACTAAGTCAGATGTTGTGAAGACTGTCTGTGGCTGTGTATTTTTATGCATATCTGTACTTCATAATTACTCACCTGTCATGATTAACTGTAAATGAGAAAAAACTTATTATTTACTGTATTTACAAAGTATGTACTCGCCTGATGTATTGTATATGTGCCTTTATTTGTTACAGTTTCACACTGAGGTTCAGTAAATCATCAATACAAGCCCTGGCTTCCCTGGTGTTATTGAGCCCTGTGTTTAACTGACTGGGTAACCTATCAGGTGGTGAGCCAGGTGGTGAGCCAGGACAATGTGTTGGGTTTGTTTGCATTTCCTGTTTGCTTTAGGATGTATTTCAAAATAAAAAACAGAAACTATATTGATGGAATTTACTCAACGGAAATGTAATGTGCTTCTCTCATCTGCACATAAACACATTAACACAAAGTGAGCTGTTAGAGCATGAGGTGAGGCGGAGCAGGTGTTTTGGATTAGCTGGTTTCCCTGTTAACTGGTGACAGATTTCCTTTCGTGGACTTGGTCGCTGCGTTTAACAGCAGATGTTAAAAACTCAGGAGCGATTCTTGAGAACGACGTTGAACAGCATTCACAACAAAGTTTTAAAGAGAAAAAAACCTTTTGTCAGTCGTATTGTATGACCTGTTGTTGCCGGTTATCACTCGCAGCCTTAAGGAAGTCGGTCACCAGTTAACACGGAATCAAGTTAATCCGAAACACGGGGCAGCGGGTTATCTCCGGGGAGGGACAGGCAGGCGGCCGGACACGGGCAGAGGCTCCGTGGGGCTGACCGGCTCCTCCGTGGGGCTGACCGGCCCCTCCGTGGGGCTGCTGGCGGGGCTGGGGTCGCTCGGGGTCGGGCTGGTCCACTGTGTCGGTGGACCACCATCCATAACGTTAGAGGTGGAGTTCCGGTCACTGGGCGCGGTGGTCCTTATCCCGTCGCTGGTTGTAGTTTCTATTGAAGCCACATCAGCCAAAAGCAGAGAGAAAGTTAAAGAAACACACACGACAACACAGGCCGCCATCTTTGTTTCATCGTTGCCATGGAAGTTCTTCTTCTTCCGTTGAAACCCTATGTACCTCCCTCGGCGTGATGAAACGACGACAGCACAACTGTTCCTTCTCCTGCTCAGGGTTTATTGATCTCAACACCCAACCCCAAACGTGAGAACTGAAACATACAAACACACATATGAATAAACAGAAACTTATGCAGTTAGCAAATATACACATTGCACAAAACAAATAACCTTAACCCTTCAACATAAGACACTATAATCCTTGTGCACAGTAAAATGTTTCCTGAAAGGCATTGTTATTTATATAGTAAATTGTTTGTCTTTCTCTATTAAAACTTCAACCTTTTCATTTACAGCATGTGGTCTTAAATCCTTTAACTGCAATCACAAAACCCTCACACAACCCATATTTACAACATCAGACATGCACATGAAACCTACATTGCAACACAAACATTCACCCAAGCCTGCACATGAGAAACATGAGACACACCAGCACCCAGCTGCCAAGCATATTATACTGCCATCGCTATAATGATCAACACAAACACCACGTGAAACGGAAATTTACACACCTCATTGGCTGCATCTCCCTACAAGAGAGGTAAGCTGTGTGTTTCAGCTGTTTTTACAGACTTCTGGAGCTTATTTCTCCCTTCGCGTTTGTCCGTGCATCACTTAATGCGGTCCTACTTGAAACCTTGGCGGACGGTTAGTTCCGCTGTAAATACACTCTCTGCCAGTAGAGGGAGGAACCGAAATTTAATCAAATAGAAACGTCATCAGTGATGAAAAGCAAATGCAATGCAGTTACACTCCCACCGAAATTCATGATTTCTAACAAAAAATGATTCACAGTAACAACTATTTACGAAATAACCAAACAATATTAGTGTCCTCCTTGGTCATCTCAAGGGTAATGACCTCCGGCTGCACCTGCAGGTAGATAGAGAAAAAAGAGAGAAAAAAGAGAGAAGAAAGAGATAGAGAGAGATAGAAAGACTGCAGTCCTTAGTCTGCTTCCAGCAGTGTCACAGTCTTATGGATGGGTCTCTCCAGGTGGACAGGTTTGGTGATCCTCTTTCCATTCTAATCAAGAGTAGAGTCACTGATGAGTAACTTCAGGCTTCTCACTCTTCCATCTTTTCCTGGGTACACCTCGATGACCTTTGACAATTTCCACTCGTTACGTGGTGTGATGTCATCTTGCAGAAGAACGATGTCATTCACTTTTGCGTCTCTCCGACCTTTGACCCACTTCTGTCTGCGTTGTAGATTCAGAAGATATTCCTTCTTCCACCACATCCAGAAGTTGTTGGCTAAGAGTTGAACACGACGCCATCTTTTGCGGAGGTAGAGGTCCTCATCGACGAACCTCCCAGGAGGTGGAGCAAGGATCGTAGACTTCATGGTCAGAATGTGGTTAGGGGTCAAGGGCTCTGGACTTGATGAGTCATTCAGGCAATCTGTGGTCAGAGGTCTGCTGTTGACAACCGCCATGACTTCATACAGAAACGTTCGTAGAGAGGAGCAGTCCAGCTGTGTGGATGACTGTTCTAGGATTGATGTCAAGACACTTCTGATGGTGCGGATTTGTCTTTCCCAGACTCCTCCCATATGACTAGAGGCTGGGGTGTTCATGACGAACTCACATCCAAGTTCTTTGAGCTGGTCTTGATCCATCTCTTTCAGTGCTGCAGCGAACTCGCGCCTCGCTCCGACGAAGTTTCTTCCTTGATCTGATCTGAGCTGGCGCACCTTTCCTCGAATGGCGATGAATGAACGCAGAGCGTTAATGAAAGCATCCGTGGTCATGTCATCGAGCATCTCAATATGCACTGCTCGAGAACACATGCAGGTAAGCAACAACCTATAACGCTTCAGTTCTTTCCTCCCTTCTTTAACATAGAAGGGCCCGAAACAGTCCATCCCACAATAAGTAAATGGAGGAGTTGTTTCCATCCGCTCTTCTGGGAGGTCTGCCATTTTTTGTTGCTCTGTGCATCTTCTGAACTTCCTGCACTTTAAGCACTTGTAGATATGAGATGATACTGCCTTCCTGCAGTCGAGGATCCAGATGCCATTGGATCGAAGTGCATTCATGGTCATTCCTCGTCCCTGATGGAATACTTTCTCATGATAGTGCTTGATGAGTAATGCTGATACTAGGGCTGTCGCGGTAAACCGGAATTGACGATAATCGTGGTATTAAAAAAATGAAATTTCAATATCGTCTTCAAAATGCGCACATGATAATATCGTATAGAGGATCCAGTGCCGCTTGAAACGTGTTGAAGTGTATTTTCAAAATCCGCTCCTGTTCTTCCGCCCTGCTTCGTCTCCCTCCTGCAGCACCCCCCCCCCCCCCCCCCCCCCCCCAACCCCACCCCCCCTGACTGATGTCAGCCGTTCCTCGGGGCCCCTTCAGCTCGGGGCCCAAGCCAGTAGCAGCGCCTCTGGCTGGAGAGAAGCAGCTGCTGCTCATTCCGCCTCGGATTTAAACAAACAAACAAAGATTCTAGTGCAGAGTGGTGGTGGTACAGGATTTCACCCCAACAGGGCCCGTGGGTTTTCATAACCCACCAACCCTACGTAGATTACGCCTCTGCTGTGGATCCTCTGTTAATCAGTTCATCAGATTTTAATTATTTGAGTGTAACTACACTTTTGTATGCAGTTGTACAGTTACTGTTCTCATATTGTTTCAACACCTCATTTGACAGGTATTCTGAATGTAATTCATCTGGGAAAAGAGATAAAACAAAATAAAATTAAAGATGAATCTGAAAGTTTGTACTATTATTAGTTAAATTTTTGCTGATATCGTAATAATATCGTTATCGTGATATTTTTTGCCCATGATAATCGTGAAGAGAAAATTTGATATCGTGACAGCCCTAGCTGATACATGACTGTTTCTTGGAAGAACAACAGGATGCTTCACATGTGGATGAAGAGCAGCATGTGTTAAGCGGCCTCCCACTCTGAGGATTCCGTGCTCATCGAGGAATGGACTTAATCGGTGCAACTTGGTGGTTTTGTCTTTGACTTGCATCTCCTTGTGTCTCTGCAGGCACTGTATCTCCTTTGAGAAAGCTGCTTCTTGAACCATCTTGACTATGGTCAGCTATGCTTCTCTTCTTTCCTCCAGACTGGTGCCATCACAGGACCTAGGCTGGAGACCCTTGGTTTCTTTCACATGGCGTTTCAGTCTCGCAATAGCTTTCACCATTCTGAACCAGTTTGAGAACTTGCTCAGGCGGTGAAGTAGCGACTTTGTCTCTTTTGCTTGGATGTCATGCACCTGAACCTCTTTGATCTCTGGGTCACTATGCGAGATTTCTCCCACCGTAACTTCTCCATCTGGTAAATCTATCTTCCACAGAAACGCTGGGTCTGTAAACCATCTTGAGGACGCAAGTTGCTCTGCTGTGAGACCTCGAGAGGCGTGGTCTGCTGGATTTTCTTCAGAAGTAACATACTTCCATTGTGTGGATTCTGTGCTTTGCTTGATACGTTCCACGCGGTTTGCTACAAACACGTGAAATCTTCTTGCCTCGTTGTTGATGTACCTGAGCACAACCATTGAATCAGTCCAGAACAATTCTTGTAGGCAATCTACTTCGAGCTCTTTCTTGGGCATGTCACTGATCCGGACGGCAAGAACTGCTGCTGACAGCTCCAGTCTTGGTATGGTGGTAACCTTAGTAGGCGCAACTCTTGACTTCCCCAGGACCAATGCACAATGGACTTCACCTGTTTCACTGACTGCTCTGAGGTATGAGCACACACCATAGCCTGACACACTGGCATCTGAGAAATGATGAAGCTCGTACTGCTGGACTTTGAAGTTTGCTGGAAGATAGCATCTTCGGATCTTAACATCAGCCAAATTTCGCAGGTCATGAAGCCAACTTTGCCATTGGGGTCGTAGGTCACCAGGTAAGGGGTCATCCCAACTGAGTTTGTCGCGACACATCTGCTGAAGAATTTGCTTGCTCACTAGGATGAAGGGTGCCACAAATCCAAGTGGGTCATATACTGAAGCGACCGTGGATAAGACTCCCCTCCGGGTAAGTGGATTCTCTTTGACAACCACTCTGAACTGGAACTCATCAGAAGCTACACACCACTGCACACCAAGTGCTCTTTCATGTTCAGTTCACCCAGTGCCATGTCTTTGTCCTTAGCAGCTTCAGCACATTCCTCCTTGGGAATGGTGGCCAAGACTTCCTTGTTGTTGGAGATAAATTTATGCAAACGAAGTTTGCCTGTGTTGCAAAGTTCTCTGGCTTCTTTCACCAGCTGTATTGCATCATCTTTGGATTGTACACTTAACAAGCCGTCATCAACATAGCAGTTCCGCTGGATGAACTTGACAGTGTCATCACTGAAGCGTCCTTGTCCTTCTGCGGCAATGTGCTTGAGTCCATAATTCGCACAGCCAGGTGACGAAGCTGCGCCGAACAGATGAACCTTCACTTTATAGGTGGAAGGTTGGGCTTCGAGGTTTCCATTCTCCCACCAAAGGAATCGAAGATAATGTTGGTCTTCTGCCTTCACGTGAAACTGGTGGAACATACGTTCGATGTCACACATCATCGCCACTGGGCCCTTTCTGAAACGACAGAGAACTCCCACCAAAGTATTTGTCAGCTCCGGACCAGTCAGGAGATGATCATTCAACGAAGTTCCCTGGAACTTGGCGGAGCAATCAAAGACGACGCGTATCTTGCCTGGCTTTTTTGGATGATACACGCCATGACGTGGGATGTACCAGGCAGGAACATTGTTGATCTCTTCTACTTGGACCTTTTCAGCATCTCCACGGGCTATGGTCTCGTTCATGAAAGTCTTGTAGTCTTTGTAGTATTGTTCATTTCTTCTCAGCTTTCTTTCTCGGCATTTGAGACGTTGGATGGCACACACCTTGTTATCAGTAGGGCTGCACAATTAATCGAATTTTGATCATGATCACGATTTTGGCTGCTGCGATTAAATTTAGATGATCGTTGCGATTTTTTAATTGAAAAAACAGGCTCTGTTGCGTGTCAAATCAAGCACTTTTTAAATCCAACAATCAGCCAACCACCAGGGGGCGACCGAGGTTAGGGCCTCATCATTACGCCTCCTAAACAGCAAGCGAGTGAACCCCGCAGACAGTACAATGTGGAGAGCAGCAGGCAGTGACAGTGCTGAGGCATCTGGAGGCGAGGAGCTGCTAGCGCCTCCAAAAGGAGCATCATCTACTGCAGCGGTCGGCAACTGGCGGCCCGATGCCACTTTTGGCCCGCGAACAACAATATCTGGCCCGCCAGATGATTTTGAGAATCTGAGGCACCTGCTTCACGGAGGCAGTAACACCGTCCATTCACCTGTCAGTATGCACCTCCTCCTAACCCGCCTTCATTACCTGTGGAACACCTGAAACCCTCTGCGTCAGTGAACAACCTGAGCCATGTAGCTCCTGCTGCCTTCAGGGACACTCCGTAAAAGTAGCTGCTGATGGACGCCACTGCGGTGTCTCAGTCAGCTGTTAGCTTAGCTGTTAGCCACCGATGAACTAGCTGGCTTTGAATGATTCCTTCATGCTCAAACATCAGTCGATGGAACGCATCTCAACTTCTGTACCGGTGGAAAGAAGATGTAAACGCTGAGCGTCTGGGACGGAACGGGAAAAGTTGTTATTGATGGACAGTTCAGTGTCTGAGCGGCGTAGCGGCGGCTTAGAGAGAACGAGGGAATCATTGTTCTGGTAGGTTTCATTTCTGGGTTTAGCGTGGCTGTTTACTGTTCTCTTGTTGTTTTATCTTCATCTTGTTGTTCAGTGATCATCGTGTTGCTCTCAGGGATTAGAATGCAGCAAGTGACGGTCGCTCAGCTGTGAGGCGTTCAGGTTCCAAAGTCATAATCCGGCTCTTTTCAGAACAGGTCTGGTCAAACATTTGTAAAAACTCACAGTCGGCGCGTCTATATGTTCGTTTCTAAGGGAAAGCGATCGTTCACAACATTGACATGGTTCTAAATAGTTGTTTAGATTCTAATTAAAACATCTTCAATTATGTGCGCATGCACACCAGACTTCACTAAAGTGCTGAAGACACACATCTTCAATTCGACACTTGTTTGTTGAAAAAAAAAGTGCAATAAAAAGGTATGTTTTACATAACATAATGAATAATCGTGATGAATAATCGTGATTATCATTTTGGCCATAATCGTGCAGCCCTAGTTATCAGGTAAGTTGGGTCTGTCTTTCTTGAATGGTAACGGCATCTCCAAATGACCATTACTCTTAAATCTAATGCCCTCTTCCAGTATTGACAGGAATCGGAAATCTTCCTGAGAGACTTGACTAGCGTCTGAGGCTCTTTCAACAAAGTCAGACTCCAGCACTTTGATGATGTCTGCTGATACGACCACCTCCTTGATCTGTGTTCTGCAGACGTAGTGCACTTCAGTTGTGAGGTTAGAGTTGGAATGAAGATCTGGCATGACTTGCTTCACTATAACTTGATGGCTTACTCCAATTGTGTCGCCATGGTTTAGACATGGGTTACCATAGCCAACCACACTCCATCCCAGATCTGTTCGCTGTGCAAATGGCTGATTTCCCTCACCAGGCATCACTTGTCTTGGTACGAGGGCTTGAGGGCAATTGTAGCCAATCAGCAAGCCAACATCACAGCTCTGCTGAGGGGCAATCTCATCAGCGATCCGTTCAAGATGAGCCCACGCCATTGCAGTCTCTGGTGTGGGAATATGGTCTCTGTTCGCAGGAATAAATTCTCTGGAATAGGTCACTGGTAGAGGGATTATTTTGTCAGAGTAGAATCCTCTCACCTGAAGACCAGTTAGCCTTTGGCAGGACACAACTGCGTTCTGTGAAGCCAGCGTGGACAGTTTCAGCTGAACTGCTTCACTTTTTACGTTGAGCACCTTTGCTGTCTCCTCGAGGATGAACGTTGTGTCACTTTGCGTATCGAGGAGTGCATATACGAGAACTTCACGATTTGGCTCAGTAGTAGCAGACACCCACACTGGAATTATTGTGGATGTATGAGTGCTTCGGCCATTCTGGGTGACTCCATTAGATGTTGCTTCATATAATGTGCTTGACCTTTGGTCTTGCGGCTGATCTGACCTTCTTCCCTTTGACTGCTCACGGTCCCTTGCTTCAGGTCTTGCTTGCATCTTTTCATCTCTGGTGCGGTTATCATGGAGGCAAGTTGGATGTCTTTTCTCACACGTTTTGCAGATACTTCTGTCTTCACAGTACTTGGAGCGGTGACCAGACTTCAGACAGCCGAAACACAGCTTTCCTTCTTGGACGAACTTGAGTCTTTCTGTGATAGTCTTCTTCGCGAACTTACGGCACTCTTGTAGGTCGTGGCCTGCCTTCTCACAGAAAAAACAACTTGTAGTGTCCGACTTCTCATCTGTGCTGGTCGCTAAGACCTTTGCTCCAAGATTTCTGACTTTTGAAACCTTGCTCTTCTCTTGTTCACTTAATTTCAGAGCGTGAAGTGATGTAATTGGATTGCAGGCAATTTTGGCTTCACGTGTGAGGAATTTAACGAACTCGCTGAAGCTTGGGAATGTGTGACTTTCTTCTTCTACTTCCATGACTTTACGGTCCAACTTGAAGTCAACCAGTCTGGGAGCTTTGTAAGGATTTTTTGGTTCTCATTGCAGTCATTAAGCACTTCAAGACCTCTGATTTCAGACATTGCGGATTCACAGCTGCGAAGAAAGTCTGCAAGTTCTTGAAGTTCCAGGCTGCCTTTGGCACTGATCTTGGGCCACGCATCAATCTTGTCTCTGAAGGCTTTAGCGATGAGGAACGGATTGCCGTATCGCTTTTCAAAGATTTTCCATGCTGCATGGTAGGCTGACTCAGTACCGAGGAGGAAGTAGCTTTCTATGGCCTTCTTGGCAGATCCACCCACATACTTCCGAAGGTAGTATATCCTTTCTTCAGCTGGGATGTTCTTTCTGTCAATGAGAATCTGAAAGGAAACCTTCCAGTCATTAAACCTGAGTGGGTCACCACTGAACGTTGTAGGTTCAGGTACAGGAATGCGGCTGCTGCTGATTGACTCTGCAAACACTTTAACAAGATCTGCCGTATTAGCCTCTTGTCTTGTTTGTTTTCTAGATTGTGGTGGCGAATGGCGTTGCGATAGGCTAACGTCATGCTTCACGTCATGCTTTCTTTCACTTTTCACCTTCACAGAGACATTTTGGTGAAGCAGCTCATCTATCTCATCATCTGAGCATCCATTTTGTTTAGATGTGCGGCTTGAATGTTCACTCTCTTCATAGACTCGCTATCGTGCCTTGGCTGCCTTCAATTTCTTAATTGTCTCTAGTCGTTCTAGCTCTCTGCGTTTGGCTTCAAACGCTCTTTGTTTCTCTGCATTTTCAGCCTCTTGTTTGGCCTTTAACTCAGCAGCTTCCACTTCTAGCTTATGCAGTTCTTCAATGTGACGTTCTTGCTCAAGTTGCACTTCCAAGGTGGCCTCATTGGCAGCAACTTCAGCAGCTGCGCTCCTTTTGCTGGCAGAAGTGAGACGGGAAGAAGTGGAAGATGTGGAAGACTTGGAGCTGTGAGAGCTGTGACCGCTGTGAGCGCTGATGCTTTTCTTGTCAAACTTGGTCTCTTCATCACCTTGTGCCTTATCCACAGGATCTTCACCTTGGCTTGTGTCGACAATGTCCTTTGCTTTCTTAATGATGTTCTCTGTGACTGTTTGACAGGTGTCAACTCTACGACGTGTGTCATTATCAGCCACGCTGATTCATCTAAACTCATCATAAACAGCATTCACGCTCATTAAGGCATTCTTTACTTTAGTGATGTTTTCATTCAGCAAAATGCTGGAGCACTGTCCACTCAGTGTCTGTTTGGCATCTTTAGTGACAGCTTTCCACTTCTCATAGCACACACTGAAGCGATGTGCAACTTTCTTCACTTGCTCATCGAGCAGTTGCTGACCCTTTTCCGTGAACTTGCGGATTCTTCGGTCTCTTTGTGGCTCATTGGAGGAAGTAGAGTTGTCAACTCTTGTGGCCTCAGATGCTGGTGGCAGCATACCAGTGCAGCCTTTCTGCTCATCTTCATGAGTACTATGTGCACCAGTCACTTGTAGTTGCATGTCCATGAGACTCTGCAGGACATCCACATCTGCACACACACTTTCACTCTGAGACATCTTACTTGATATGTCACTGCTCTCAGGTGCTGTCTTCTGGAGCGTTGAGTTCTCACTGTACCTCCCTCGGCGTGATGAAGCGACGACAGCACAACTGTTCCTTCTACTGCTCAGGGTTTATTGATCTCAACACCAAACGTGAGAACTGAAACATACAAACACACATATTAATAAACAGAAACTTATGCAGTTAGCAAATATACACATTGCACAAAACAAATAACCTTAACCCTTCAACATAAGACACTATAATCCTTGTGCACAGTAAAATGTTTCCTGAAAGGCATTGTTATTTATATAGTAAATTGTTTGTCTTTCTCTATTAAAACTTCAACCTTTTCATTTACAGCATGTGGTCTTAAATCCTTTAACTGCAATCACAAAACCCTCACACAACCCATATTTACAACATCAGACATGCACATGAAACCTACATTGCAACACAAACATTCACCCAAGCCTGCACATGAGAAACATGAGACACACCAGCACCCAGCTGCCAAGCATATTATACTGCCATCGCTATAATGATCAACACAAACACCACGTAAAACGGAAATTTACACACCTCATTGGCTGCATCACCCTACAAGAGAGGTAAGCTGTGTGTTTCAGCTGTTTTTACAGACTTCTGGAGCTTATTTCTCCCTCCGCGTTTGTCCGTGCATCACTTAATGCGGTCCTACTTGAAACCTTGGCGGACGGTTAGTTCCGCTGTAAATACGCTCTCTGCCAGTAGAGGGAGGAACCGAAATTTAATCAAAGAGAAACGTCATCAATGATGAACTGCAAATGCAATGCAGTTACACCCTGAAATCCCTGTTCCCCCATGCTAAACACCATGGAGTGCCTCTATCGCCCCCTGCTGGCCAGTTACACTCACTACATCCACACCTGCAGGTATTCCTCAACCAGACAAAATGAATTTTCTTCAAAAAAATGTTATTTTTCTTGACAAATATAGTCATATTTATCCTAATTTATTCACGCCTTTCTTGAGAGCCTTTCTGTGGGTTGTTTTATTCTCCTTAGTCAGTTTTTAGGTTCTCTTGTTCGTCCTTATCAGTTATCTTTCCTTCAATTTAACCTTTTGTACAGCCTCATTATGAAGTGAAGACAGAGTTTGTTCAGTTGACTCTGGATTACACACACACACACACACACACACACACACACACACACACACACACACACACACACACACACACACACACACACACACACACACACACACACACACACACACACACACACACACACACACACACACACACTCTCAGGTGAAAATATGAACTGTTGGTTGAGAGAGGAAGGCTTGAGAGGTAAAGAACAGGTGATGTCTTTCTGTATTTGAGGTACTTATAGTGCTGTTCTTTTATTGTCTGGAGAATGGTAAATCAGTCAAGTCTGAGATCTGGTGCCAGATGCCACGGCACAACTTCGGGGGTGTCGTGGCATTCAGTGTGTCAGGACAGTCAGGGCTCAAAGACCTGGTAATGTCATTGTGGTCATAATGTTCTGGCCAGTCACATTATGCCTCATGGTTTTGTTTCATTCACTCTGAACTGGACTTGTAGTTCTCCAGACTGGTCTTGCTCTCGAGACCAATTCTTTGTGGTCTTGGCCTCGGTCTTGGTCTTGTCTTGGTCTCAGGATGTCTGGGACTGGCTGGGCGTCTGGAAGGGATCTGCTGGTGGTAAATGAAGGTGGGGCTTCATCATTCTTCAGTTTCGGTGCTGGCCGGCGGCTCCTCTCATCACCGTGTCTCTGCTGCTGCTCTCCAGTAGTCCGTAGACTGAAGGAACGTTATCACTCTACAGAACTGGAGAGGGCTGAAGAACGTCTCTGGACTTGGGCAGAGTGTCGGAGGGGCAGCGATGGAGACCAGCGCTGGGCGGATGAATTAAACTGTTACTTTAACAGATTTGATTCTCTCCCCACCCCCTCTGCCCCCCTCCCTCCTCCCCCTCTTCACACGTCTCCAGCCCAGGTGACCAGCTGCCTGGACCGTGGACTACCTCACTGACCGTCCACGGTACATCACCTCTGAGATATTGACCCTCCTTCCTGATGCTGCTACAGGGCTGACAGCATACTTAGCCAGTGTTATGATGGGGCTTCTGTGGTGACTGGGGTAAGAGGTGGTGTACAAGCTCTGCTCCAAAAGAAGCTTCCTAGATATATCCCATACATCCACTGCTACAACCACCAACTGCACCGAGCAGTTGTGATGCCATGCAGAGTGAACCATGTGCAAAAAGTTGTTTTGGCCTCTCAAGTTCACTCTACAAGTTTTTTCAGCACCACCATGTGTCCAAGAAATATGGTGCACCAAATCTGAAAAGGCTGCTTGAAATCCGATGGACAAGCCAGAATCCTGCCTGAGATGACAGAGGACGGTGATGCTGCAGTCGACCTGTGCACCGAGGCATCAGGCCTTTATGTCCAATTAAGAGGCATCGCTTCTTTGAGAGGAAAGTTTCTGCAGCAGGAGCTTGGTGTCTTCAAACCAGCAAATGCCATTTTTGAACTGTTCGGTTGCTAACAAAGAAAAGCCAGAAAAGAAAAAGAAAGAAAACATGAAATGTTCTGTTGAATATCAGTTGTGTTTTCTAAATTAGACTGAGAATTTTTTTATTAATAAGACTACCTTTCAGTTTTGTAAATATTGATTATAGTGTGTGAAGTCTGACTTTATATTAAAATTTATTTGAGAATGAGGCCATCCAGTTCAGATATATTGGTGGTTGATAAAATCTACATGAAGGATATTTTATTTTTATTTCTCAGTTTCCCCCTTGAGGGATTGCCACCTTATTGTGGTGAGGGGGTTTTCATGCCTCAGTGACCTTCAGGGCAATACCAGCAGGAGCGTAGTCTTCAGGAGGGACACCCAGCTGGACAGGTCTGAAGGCAGAGCCTGACTCAGTGCAGTCCACTTCTCTAGGCTCGGGATGGACACAGAGCTAACAACCCAGTTTAATGAAGAAAACACTGTTACTATAAGCACAGGGGGAAAATGCTGGAACTTGATGTGAGCATACGATGCTCCATCACATTTCTGACTGGCCCTCTTATAGGCTATGCCTGCTACAGTAATGTCAAAGGTCATGATCAGGCTGATCTTTAACACTCCTCATATTCTGCATGTGGACTCGGTCACCTTGTTGTCTTGTGGTGGGTTAGACTCATGGCTATCTGGATTAAACAGCTGATAACAGTAAAAGAAAGCTGGTAAAATAGGAAAACACCTGCTAAATTAAGAAAAAAAAACCAGATGAAATGAGAACTTGGTTCGGCTCCTGGTTCTGGTCCTGGTCCTGGTCCTGCTCCTGGTCCTGACTCTGGACTTGATGTGGTCCAGCCTGCGGCTCCCAGACACCGGACCGTGTCTGGCTGTCAGTGTTCAAACAGCGACGACGCCTCGCTTGTAGCTAAAAGCTCCCTGCCATCAGCAGATCCATGAATTGAGAGGTTTTCCAAACCCTGGTCCGAGGTCCTGAGAATCCCGTCCTGTTTCCTGCAGACGCTGTGTCCTCCGGGGAGCAGAGGAAGCTCCGTCTGCTGTTAAAGCGGCTGGAAACGGCATCAAGCTGCACAGGACAGAGCTCAGGAGAAGCAGCCGGCGAGGTCTGAAGCTTCCAAACACATCTGGTGACAGAGTTCATGTGTCGATGTGGATTCATATCATCAGCCGCCCCTCATGGATGGAGCAGGAGGAGGACCAGAGACCGCTTGGCTTTTATTGATGTTCTTTATTTATTTATTTTCCTATTTGCACCACAAGATGTCTTTTAAATGAACCGTGGTGGTTACCTGATCCCAGGCACAATTCCTCCTTTAGTTGGGTTTTCCCATCATGTCTTGACTAAATCATATTTAGTGGTTTGTTTCAACCTGCTGACAGGTGTTCCTCTTTTTTGCCGTGATGATGAGAGGTCAGGAAGGATCAATAACTGTGAAGCCCCTCCAATCCTACTTCTTGAGAAAGGGCCCTTGGTTCATTTCTGTTAAACTCTCATATATGGTGTGATATTTTGGATGAGATCATTAAGTCAATAAAACGCCTTTAACTTAAAACTGGGACCAAAGCAGTTACTAAGGACAATACAATTAACTGGATGAATGGGACTTTTTCTTTGAAACACAACAGAAACCTTTTAATCAAAATAGCAAATTTCCAATTTAATGAAATAAAATAATTGTAAACAAAAACAGACTATGTTAAAACAGGTGCTATGAGTACCCTTGTAGTGGGAAAGTTAACACAAAGGTAAACAACAGTTCAAAAAGCAATCTTTTTCTTCAGCAAATACAATATTTCACACAATCAGTGTCTCAGTTTCACAGTCTTCAAATATTTTACCAAAATAAAGCCGGCACCCCCTTTTTAAATTCGTTAATTAATTAAAAAAAAAAAAAAACTTGCAGGCCTGAATCGTGGCTAGAGAACGCTGGAACCCAAAACGTAGTGTCCGATCACTCCCTGTGGAGTGATCGGACACTCTTTCTCTTTTCCCAGAGAAACGCTCCAGTCAGTCCAGTCATTCTCCATTTGTTTGATCTGACACACTTTCTGAAGTTCCTTCTTAACGCACAGTTTAGAACCTCGTTCTACACACAGACTGAGCTCTGCACCCGGGAGCCGTCTCCATGACAACAAGTGTGTTCCACTGGGACTGTGTGATGTCATCACAAGAGAGTGATGTCATCAGTTCAGACAGGCCAGCTCAAGTCACAGGTTTGACATTCGATTTTTGAGCAGCGCGGACGAGAGACACGGACATGACGAGACAGACAGAGCGGAGAGAAACAACGGACGCAGTTTCAGTAAGAGTCCATCTTTTCTTTAGAGCTTTGAGTTTACTGAGCTTTAATCAAATTACCTGCAGAGGTTTTAGAAACCAGAGACAAATGTTGGCAGATCTTCCTATGTTCAAACTCACTGGTATTTCTTTCTTTTGCAGACATGAGTGCAGAGCCAAGTAGCTTGCTAGCAGGAGGAACAAGCCTCCATCAGCCGCCACAAGAGCTGCCACCATGGTTAGCTAAGCGACCCATGGACAATGGAAAGAAGCGGAAAGGTGGAGTCAGTATCGACTCCGACTCTGAAGACAGAGCCAGCGAGTCGATGCCTCCGGCAAAGAGGAAGAGAGTTGACTCTGGTGAGCAGAAAGAGCCGGTCAGCCGAGCAGCAGCACCCACAGGCTCAGCGAACGGATCGAAGAAGACCAAGAGCAACCAAGAACAGTCAAGGACAGTCTGGCTGCGGGCCAAACGTCGGCCTCTGCAGGTTAGCAAGTCATCGGTCCAGAGCGATCACAGCTCGTTGTGCGACAGTGACAAAGAAGAGGAAACTCCTCCAAAGTCTCAGCCTGTTTCTCTACCGGATGAGCTCAACAAGATCCGCCTGTCCAGACACAAGCTGGAGCGCTGGTGCCACATGCCTTTCTTCTCTCGCACCGTGACCGGCTGCTTCGTCAGGATAGCGGTCGGGAACAGCAGCAGTCCACCAGTTTATAGGGTTGCTGAAGTTGTGGACGTGGTAGAAACGGAGAAGGTTTACCAGCTTGGATCGACGCGAACAAACAAGGGATTACTCCTACGGCACGGTGGCGACGCTCGGGTGTTCAGGCTGGAGTTTGTTTCAAATCAGGAGTTCACAGGAGGTGAATTCACAAAGTGGAAAGAAGCCATGGCAGGTGCTGGCCTGCAGGTGCCAACACTAGATGAAATCTCCAAGAAGGAGCAGTCCATCCAAGACGCCATCAACTACCAGCTTAACGACAAAGACATTGACGACATCGTCAGAGAAAAAGACAAGTTCCGAAAAGGTCCCCCAAATTACGCCATGAAGAAGACGCAGCTGCTCAAAGACAAGGCCGTGGCAGAGGAGCGAAGAGATGGTGGTCGAGTGAAGGCCATCCAGAAGGAGCTGGAGGAGCTGGAGGACAGGGCAGCTGCTCTGGACAGAAAACGGACTCAGAGCATCTCCTACATCAGCTCCATCAACCAGAGGAACAGAAGCTGGAATCTTACTGCGTCTCAGAAAGCCCTGGTGGCTGAAGGATACAATCCTTTCGCGCGGAGGAAGTGCCAGCCCACCCTGATGTCAAACACCAGAGATCCGTTGGCCCGAGGAGCGATCCTCGCTCAGCTCGACCAGAAGTACCGGAGCAATTCGGCAGCAGCAGATCCTTCCAACGCAGAGGAGAAGACGCCAGCCACTCAGCTCTCAGAAGACTGGCTTCAAGCTCATGATTTTGATCTCAGCATCGATCTACAAGTTCCCACAGCAGGAGCACAGTCGCTGCCTGTGAGCTCCAACCCACTGCCTGTGAGCGGCGGCGCCCCCCGCAGGTCCTTCAGCCTGGAGGACTACAAGAAGAGGCGGGGGCTGATGTGATGCGGCCAGCGGAATCATATGGAAATGAGTTGTGACTTTATTCTGCTCGCTCTGCTCGGTCCGACACACAAAACTACACCCATCTATCAGGAGACATCTGACCTCCACCCGTCACTCTGGGAGGTTCATACATGTTCAGGGCGTCATGTGATCAGGGGTCTGTGGGGTCTGCGTCATGTGATCAGGGCGTCATGTGATCAGGGGGTCCGCGTCATGTGATCAGGGGTCTGTGGGGTCTGCGTCATGTGATCAGGGCGTCATGTGATCAGGGGTCTGTGGGGTCTGCGTCATGTGATCAGGGGTCTGTGGGGTCTGCGTCATGTGATCAGGGGGTCTGCGTCATGTGATCAGGGCGTCATGTGATCAGGGGGTCTGTGGGGGCTGCGTCATGTGATCAGGGCGTCATGTGATCAGGGGTCTGTGGGGTCTGCGTTACCTTCAGCACCACATTAGCGCAGAGCGTGGGCTCAGTCAGAGAGGGCCTGACGGTCTGTCCTGCGCTGAGCTTCAGCTCCGTCTCGGTGTTGTCTGTAGACCGCAGGACGACTGACGACACCTCCAGAGGAACAACCTGACAGCAGGAAGCACAGACACTCAGTCTTCTGTCGTTTACACATCTGTCTGTGAAGTATCCAACCAGTCTCAGAGCTGTTATTTTCCTGACTGATTTCATCAAAACATTGATGACGACGCTTCAAATACAATAAAAGTCTAAAGTTTCAACATTTCACATCTTGTTTTGAACTTGAAGCTGGAATGATTTCCATGTCGTTCTGTTTTCTAACATCATACCATGCAGATTTAATGATTTCATGTTATTTTTATTCCAAACAATAGTTTTCAGTGAATTCCTTGTACTTCTGTGCAGCTGAATGATTGAGTGTGTTGCTGCGGGTTAAAGTTATCAAACTGAGAGAGCATCTGGTCCTGAGCGCGGGACTCACAGCCAGCAGCCGGATGCTGGTGTAGGCGTCCATGCTGAGAGCAGGCAGAGAGCCGCAGTCCTGATCCAGGACCAGCCGCCGGGAGCAGACGCTGCTCTGGTCCTTCAGGAACGCTGTGGACACAAACAACAACAACAACAGTCACGACCAGCCGCTCCGCTTCACTTTACCTTTAGGAGTCCTGGATGTGTGAGCGGCTCTGAGGCCGTCACTCAGTCTGGCTTCTCTTTTATATGAGCTGCACTTTGGACCAGGTCTGGACGGCCTGCAGGTGTCTGAGCAGCCGGAGCACTTTCTAATAAAACAGGAAGTCACGCCACAGCGGCTGCCATAAAGCATGTTAAATACAAAGCAAGGATGGCTGACAGCCAGAGGCGAGTCCCAGCGGCGAGGACAGAACTTTAATAACAGCTGGATCCAAAGGACTGAGGACGAATGAACCAGGCTGGCCGGCTTCACTGCATGATCTGCTTCACAGCTGGAAACGCAGAACAAAGCAAAGCCGAACACAGCTTAAACCGTTTAAAACAAACAACTGTCCTCCACGGAACAGGAAGAGAACCCTGGACCCTGGACCCTGGACCCCCATTACCTGCAGGACTGCTGTCCACACAGTGAGCAGTGAGACCAGGAGCCGGCAGGAGAAACACACCCGTCTGTCCACTCTGGCCTGCTGTCAGCATCACGTCCCCCAGCTGGAACACACACTCAGCACTGTCAACACACACTCAGCACTGTCAACACACACTCAACACACACTCAGCACTGTCAACACACACTCAGCACACACTCAACACACACTCAGCACTGTCAACACACACTCAACACACACTCAACACTGTCAACTCTGGTGCTTCTGGGAATGTTTCCACCTTGTAGTAAATGTATTCTGCACTCAATAAAACACTTTATAATGATTTTATTTTTCTACACTAAAAACTACTTTGCATACCTTAAATTGCACTGTTTAGTTGTCTGGCTGGCTGGTCAGCTTCTGCTAACTAACTAATCACTAGTTATGAGTTCGTTAGTTCGTTAGATACACCCTCTGTGGCCACTAGATGTCACTGTCTGACGCAGGAAGCTGCTTCAGAGCAGAGAGAAGTGTCCACAGCAGGGAGGAACCTGGACGAGCTGTGGGAGTGAGGAACATGAGGGACTGGAGAGAAGATGTCTGGACACGGACAGTTCAAGAAACGTCCATTACTTCCTATGATAAAACTCATCAATGGCCCCATCTGATCGACACTGCTGATCTGTGATCAGCAGAGGTAACACTGACAGGAGGAGTGGCGTCCACCTCGGAGCCTGCAGGAGGACGAGGTGAGCAGGTGACTGGCCTGGTATCCCGGGGAAGCCTGGGACTCCTGATCGCTGCTCTCTGAGCCAAACATGAAGCTGGTGAACTGCTGGAAGAGCCCCTCAAAGCTTCTGTCGGTGGGAATAGCCGGCGAGGAGTGGGACAACCCGTCGAAGCCTGAGGACGAGACACGCAGCAGCTTTACATCCCTCTCATCGGACTCGTCGTCCCGGTTTCGACGCACTGCCTTTCTGAGACACTCACGGTTCTGCAACTGGACACACAGAGCGTCACTGCTGCTCTGCTGTCGGACGGACGCCTGCAGCTCGGAGTATCCCTCCTCGGTGCTCCTCAGGGAGTAGGACGCCACGTCTCGGCTGCACAGCTGCCGGCTGCCGCTGCAAAGGGAGGACAGCCGCTCAGACCGCATGTCCAGTCAG
This sequence comes from Salarias fasciatus, assembly GCF_902148845.1. Lineage (NCBI taxonomy): Eukaryota > Metazoa > Chordata > Actinopteri > Blenniiformes > Blenniidae > Salarias > Salarias fasciatus. The sequence continues at coordinate 33,177,554 of NC_043746.1, read as the reverse complement.
ACAAACCAACACTCAATAAACCAGAAGACCGACTGCTGAGATGCACGTATGTGGATGATGAGACACTATTCCATCATGACAGCAGTGACTCTGACCTCTTCCTCCTTTCTCCATTTCCTGAGATTTCTAAACACACAGTGAACACCTCTTCAGAGCCAGTCCCATCATGAGACGTATTCCTTCAGTCTGTACATCCAACTAACACTTAATGTAGTCAAACCAGCAGTTACTCATGATCTGGGACGGTCTGATTTGATATTTCATATTTATTTTGTTTTTTTTCTGAGGCTGCTGTAACCCTGAATTCCCCAGTCAGGGATCAATAAAGTAACTTTCTACTCTACATTAAACAGGAGAAACTCACAGAGAATGTATTAACAATACAATTTCATTACTCAGTGTGTTTTTTCCTCCAGTCACTTTGAGATTTAATCAAGATACCCAATAAGATGCACCACAGCGGCTGCTCGCCTTCATTTGCACACCTTAAGGTACGCCTCCCAGCCTGCCTGGAGCTGAGACGTTCACTGACCTGACGGTCTGGACCGAGCAGCTGCTGAACAGAGACACGTCCTCACTGCTGCAGTCTCTGTCACAGCAGCAGTTAATGTCACACACATCCCCGAGAGCGTCGCAGGGGCAGTACCTGTCCACTGACACACACACACACACACACACACACACACACACACACACACACACACACACACACACACACACACACACACACACACACACACACACACACACCACACACACACACACACACACACACACACACACACACACACACACACACACACACTAATCACAACCAGCCGAAGTTCAGCAGCTACTTTCTCAGGGTGTCTTAATGGGTTGTAATCTGGATTTTTCAATCTTCCGAGTTTGCAGGTTTTTCACAGCTGAGCAGTTGAAATATTATGTGACACATGCTTCCTGCTTTAGCACTCCTTTACCACAGCCTTTCACATTTCTTATTGTTTTTTGAAAATATATATTCAAATATAGATATTCAGTTGTTTATAAATCACTATGTCCAGTTCTTTATCGGACTATGTGATCATCTATATTTCTGCATCTATTAAATATAATTACAAATTAGGGCTGTCACGATATCAAATTTTCTCTTCACGATTATCATGGGCAAAAAATATCACGGTAACGATATTATCACGATATCAGCAAAAATTTAACTAATAATGGTACAAGCATTCAGATTCATCTTTAATTTTATTTTTGTTTGTTTTCTCTCTTTTCCCAGATGAATTACATTCAGAATACCTGTCAAATGAGGTGTTGAAACAATATGAGAACAGTAACTGTACAACTGCATACCAAAAGTGTAGTTACTCTCAACTAATTAAAACCTGATGAACTGACTAACAGAGGATCCACAGCAGAGGCGTCATTTACGTCGGGGTTGGTGGGTCATGAAAACCCACGGGCCCTGTTGGGGTGAAATCCTGTACCACCACCACACTGCCGAGAATTGTTGTTTGTTTGTTTGTTAGTTTGTTTAAATCCGAGGCGGAATGAGCAGCAGCTGCTTCTCTCCAGCCAGAGGCGCCGCTACTGGCTGGGGCCCCGAGCTGAAGGGGGCCCGAGGAACGGCTGACATCAGTCAATTTCAATGACAAATTTAAGGCGCTACGCTAGACGCTGCAACGACAACGTGTCGAAAATCCCCCGCATGGGGCCCTTTCCGAGTGCTCACCGGTTAGTTGCTCGAAGCGGGCCGGCGGAGAAGACGGCGGATATCAGCGACACAACTTGAAACCCCCCGGACACATTACAATGACACGTCTGGAACCTACCGAATGGGGCCCCACTACTACCCGGCTTGCATCAACGTGCAGTCAGTGTTGCTAAACACACTTTTTTTGGGTTGGATAGAGCGTCTCGCTGTCGCGGTCGGCCACCGCCGACATGTTTATTTTACTCGTGACGCTCGCTAACTGGGAGCCACGCTAGCTAGGAGCCGTGCCGCTACCGCTGCTGCTGTGTTTACATGTGAGGGGAGGGGGAGAGGCTGGGGAGCTGCAGGAGGGAGACGAAGCAGGGCGGAAGAACAGGAGCGGATTTTGAAAATACACTTCAACACGTTTCAAGCGGCACTGGATCCTCTTTACGATATTATCATGTGCGCATTTTGAAGACGATATTGAAATTTCATTTTTTTAATACCACGATTATCGTCAATACCGGTTTACCGCGACAGCCCTATTACAAATGTTGTTATGGACCCCATATGGACCGCTGCTTATGATTTCATTGTGTTCTCTGTATATTGTTTGGCGCCCCCTGCTGGCAGTTGGGCGGTGGGGCCGCTTCTTTGGTCCCAGCATTACGTCACTCCAGTACGTCGTTGAGAGCGGAAGTGACGGTAACTAGGAGACCAATTTGACAGCTATGCTGGGGAGGAAGCGTTTTTGTGTTTTTCCTTTCTCTGTCGACCTTCATGGTTTGTAAGTATATATGTTCGGAAGGTTTATATTAATATTGAGAATACATTATTTGTGAAGTTTAACTGATAGTTATTAAATTGTTTAGTTATTAAGTTGTTCACTAAGTCAGATGTTGTGAAGACTGTCTGTGGCTGTGTATTTTTATGCATATCTGTACTTCATAATTACTTACCTGTCATGATTAACTGTAAATGAGAAAAAACTTATTATTTACTGTATTTACAAAGTATGTACTCGCCTGATGTATTGTATATGTGCCTTTATTTGTTACAGTTTCACACTGAGGTTCAGTAAATCATCAATACAAGCCCCGGCTTCCCTGGTGTTATTGAGCCCTGTGTTTAACTGACTGGGTAACCTATCAGGTGGTGAGACCAATACAGTGAAAAGACAGCTATACAATAAGCTGTGAAGAAAGAAGAGCCTGTAAGGATTCTACACACAGCACGTTGCCAGCCATCACAGCCTCCTTGCTGTCTCTGCTCCAACGCAAGCCAAGTGTCTTCTCCTACATCTAATATCATCATGTCATCAAGCCATCGTGGGGATGCATCACAACATGATGATAGACAGTCCAAGTCATCAAGATCAGGCAGATCAAAGCTAATTTCAGTCTCCAGCGCCAGCCTGGTGGCCCTACAAGCAAGAGCTAAAGCACAAGCTGCTCAAGCCAGGGCTGCCTTTGCAAGTAAAGAAATTGAACTGAAAGTTGCTCAAGCCACCCTAAATGTTGAAGCTACTCGCCTTCAAGCCACTCTCGAAGCAATGCAGGAGGAAAAAGAAATGAATGCTGCTCAAGCTGAGGCTGATATACTAGAGGCAGGCTTATTGGAAGCAGATTGTGAGTCACAGAAAAGTTCTTCACCTGTCCCTCTCCAACAAAGACTTCAGCGCACAGCAGACTACGTGAAAGACCAAGCCAGTGTCAAATCTGTCCACCAGCCATCCACCCCGCCCCAGGATTACAAAACCATGACTTTCACACCACTTCCAGTCACCGTTGAACCACCTGTCATTCCTGATGCTGGTCAGTACAGTCAACAATGCCAGACCCCAGGTGGATACCTCCTTCTGCAGCCAGCCACTCCACAACAGCTGCAGTATGGTATCCAGTATGTGAGAAACGGTTCCCAGTTTGAAGCCCCAAGGCCATGTCTTCAACAACCTCAGCAGCCTCACCAGCATGGAGACTGCCAACAGGAACCTCATGGGCTGCCGTCCACCACCTGCCAATCCCACAACAGTCCTCTTGTGCCCACCCAAGCCACCACTCTCGAGCTCGCTAAATATATGGCCCGTTCCCAGCTGCTGACAACCGGGTTAAGTGTCTTCAACGACAAACCAGAAAGCTATTGGGGATGGAAATCGTCCTTCCAGAGTGCCATTGCTGGACTAGACATCTCGCCGGGAGAAGAACTGGATTTACTCATTAACTGGCTTGGGAAACAATCTTCTGAGCATGCACGCCGGTTAAAGACTGTTAATATAAAAGATCCATCGAGAGGCCTAAAGATGGTATGGGAAAGGCTTGAGGTAACCTATGGCTCACCTGAGGCCATCAAACAAAGTCTCTTCACTAGATTAGAGAATTTTCCGAAGGTGTCATACAAAGACCCTCATAAGGTCACAGAGCTGGCGGACTTGTTAATGGAGGTGGAGGCTGCAAAACTGGATGGTAACCTACCTGGACTTTCGTACCTAGACACTTCCAGAGGTGTCTGCCCCATCACAGAGAAACTCCCATTTGGCATCCAGGAGAAATGGCCATCGGTGGGGTCAAAATATAAGTTTGAACACAAGGTTGCATTTCCACCCTTTTGTGTCTTTGTAGACTTTGTCTGCATGGAGGCTAGGATAAGAACGGACCCCAGCTTCAACACCACGTTCTCCCAATCAGCGCCCGCAAAAAGAGAGAAGCAAGGAAAAGCTGTTTGGACACCTGTAGCAGTCCACAAGACCCAAATTGGATCTGCTCAGAATAAAGGAAAAGGAGATCCGGAAAAATATGTGTGCCTCACTAAACATTGCCCTATCCATGACAAGCCACATCCTCTAAAGAAGTGCAGGGCATTTAGAGAAAAAAGTTACGAAGACCGCAAACAGTTTTTGAAGGAGCGTTCTATATGTTTCCGGTGCTGCTCCTCCACAAGTCACCTTGCCAAGGACTGCCAAGCTGAAATACATTGCAAAGAATGTGAAAGCACCCACCATGTTTCAGCACTCCACCCAGGTCCACCTCCTTCGAAGACAAGGTCAGATCCTCCCATCTCAGAGCATGGCGGGGAGTCTGACGAACCTGATGATGACAAGGTTACGTCCAAGTGCACCAAAGTATGTGGAGATGGAGTGAGCAAAAGAGCATGCTCAAAAATATCCCAATGGACATCGTGAAGAATTGAAACGGATGTATGCCATACTAGACGACCAAAGCAATAGGTCCTTGGCTCGGTCCGAATTCTTCAAGCTCTTCAACATCACAGGAGATTCTCAACCTTACACTCTGAAGACGTGTGCGGGACTGAAGCAGACGGCTGGCAGAAGAGCCTGCGGGTTCATGATCGAGTCAGTGGATGAGAAGATCAGTCTTCCACTTCCAAAACTTCTGGAATGCAATCAAGTTCCAAAAAACCGCACTGAGATCCCAACCTCAAATGCAGCTCTTCACCACAGTCACCTGAAACGCATTGCTGGACAGATCCCACCCCTCGATCCAGAGGCCGGCATTCTTCTCCTGTTGGGGAGAGATATACTGCGAGTGCATAAGGTACGGGAGCAGATTAATGGTCCACACGATGCCCCCTTTGCTCAAAGGCTTGACTTAGGGTGGGTCATCGTTGGTGATGTGTGTCTCGGGGGTGCACACAGGCCATCTCAAGTCAATGCCTTCAAGACCTCCATTCTTGAAAATGGACGTCCAACTTATTTAGACCCGTGCACCAGCAAGGTTCAAGTAAAAGAGAACTTCACCTGTCCTCCCGCCAGCAAGAACCTCATCACGCATCGCTTGTTGACAGATGCTGGAGAGAGTTTGGGTCATTCAGTCTTCCATCAGTCAGCAAATGACCACCAACTTGCACCATCAATGGAGGATTTGAGATTCCTTCAATTAATGGGAGAGGAGTGCTATCGGGGCCCGGCCGGGCTCAGCCCAAAGGGGCGACGTGGGCCGACCCTCTGGTGGACCCACCACCCGCCGAGGGAATCGTAGGGGCCGGGTGCAATGTGGATTGGGTGGCAGCCGACGGCAGGGTGCCCGGCGACCCGATCGTCAGACACAGAGACTAGCTCTCGGGACATGGAATGTCACCTCATTGGGGGGGAAGGAGCCTGAGCTTGTAAGGGAGGTTGAGAGATACCGGCTAGATATAGTCGGGCTCACCTCCACACATAGCCTGGGCTCTGGAACCCAACCTCTCGAGAAGGGCTGGACTCTCCACTTCTCTGGCGTTGCCTGCGGTGAGAGGCGGCGGGCTGGTGTGGGTTTGCTTATAGCCCCGCAGCTCCGCCGCCATGTGTTGGAGTTCACCCCAGTGAACGAGAGGGTCGCATCCCTGCGCCTTCGGGTCGGGGATAGGTGCCTCACTGTTGTTTCGGCTTATGGGCCGAACAGCAGTGCAGAGTACCCGGCCTTCTTGGAGTCCCTGGGAGGGGTGCTGGACAGTGCCCCCGACTGGGGACTCCATTGTTCTGCTGGGGGACTTCAACGCCCACGTGGGCAGCGACAGTGAGACCTGGAAGGGGGTGATTGGATCGCATGGCCTCTCTGATCTGAACCCGAGTGGTGTTCTGTTATTGGACTTCTGTGCTAGTCACAGTTTGTCCAGAACAAACACCATGTTCGAGCACAGGGGTGTCCATAAGTGCACTTGGCACCAGGACACCCTAGGTCGGAGGTCGATGATCGACTTTGTTGTCGTGTCATCTGACCTTCGGCCTCGTGTGTTGGACACTCGGGTGAAGAGAGGAGCAGAGCTGTCGACCGATCACCACCTGGTGGTGAGTTGGATTCGCTGGCGGAGGAGAAAACCGGACAGACTTGGCAGACCCAAACGTATTGTGAGGGTCTGTTGGGAACGTCTGGTGGAACCCTCTGTCAGCATGGTTTTTAACTCCCACCTCCGGGAGAGCTTCTCTCATGTCCCGAGGGAGGTTGGAGACATTGAGTCCGAGTGGACCATGTTCTCCACCTCCATTGTCGAAGCAGCTGCCCGGAGCTGTGGTCGTAAGATCTCTGGTGCCTGTCGTGGCGGCAACCTCCGAACCCGGTGGTGGACACCGGAAGTAAGGGCTGCCGTCAAGCTGAAGAAGGAGTCCTACCGAGCCATGTTGGCTCACGGGACTCCAGAAGCAGCTGACAGGTACCGGCAGGCCAAGCGAACCGCAGCCCGAGTGGTTGTGGAGGCAAACACTCGGATCTGGGAGGAGTTCGGAGAGGCCATGGAGGAAGACTATCGGTCGGCCTCGAAGAAATTCTGGCAAACTGTCCGGCACCTCAGGAGGGGAAAGCAGGTCTCTGCCAACACTGTTTACAGTGGAGGTGGGGAGTTGCTGACCTCAACTGGGGATATCATAGGACGGTGGAAGGAATACTTCGAGGACCTCCTCAATCCCGTCGCCACGTCTTCCGTGGAGGAAGCAGAGGCTGAGGTCTCAGAGGTGGACTCGTCCATCACCCAAGCCGAAGTCACCGAGGTGGTCGGTAAGCTCCTCGGTGGCAAGGCACCGGGGGTGGACGAGATTCGCCCTGAGTACCTCAAGTCTCTGGATGTGCAGGGACTGTCTTGGTTGACACGTCTCTGCAACATTGCGTGGCAGTCGGGGACGGTGCCTCTGGACTGGCAGACCGGGGTGGTGGTCCCCCTGTTTAAAAAGGGGGACCGGAGGGTGTGCTCCAACTATAGGGGGATCACACTCAGCCTCCCCGGGAAAGTCTATTCCAGGGTACTGGAGAGGAGGATCCGACCGATAGTCGAACCTCGGATTCAGGAGGAACAATGCGGTTTTCGTCCTGGTCGTGGAACAGTGGACCAGCTCTACACCCTCCACAGGGTGCTCGAGGGGTCGTGGGAGTTTGCCCAACCAGTCCACATGTGTTTTGTGGATTTGGAGAAGGCGTTCGACCGCGTCCCTCGTGGCGTCTTGTGGGGGGTGCTCCGGGAATACGGAGTCCGGGGCCCCCTGTTAAGGGGCCGTCCGTTCTCTGTATGACCGGAGCAGGAGTGTGGTCCGCATTGCCGGCAGTAAGTCGGACCTGTTCCCGGTGCATGTTGGACTCCGGCAGGGCTGCCCTTTGTCACCGGTTCTGTTCATCATTTTTATGGACAGAATTTCTAGGTGCAGCCAGGGGCCGGACGGGGTCCGGTTCGGGGACCACAGGATTTCATCTCTGCTTTTTGCAGATGATGTTGTCCTGTTGGCTTCATCGAACCAGGACCTACAGCATGCACTGGGGCGGTTCGCAGCCGAGTGTGAAGCGACAGGAATGAGGATCAGCACCTCCAAATCCGAGGCCATGGTCCTCAACCGGAACAAGGTGGCTTGCCCTCTCCAGGTAGGTGGAGAGACCCTAGCCCAGGTGGAGGAGTTTAAGTATCTTGGGGTCTTGTTCACGAGTGAGGGACGGATGGAGCGTGAGATTGACAGGCGGATCGGTGCAGCGTCTGCAGTGATGCGGTCGTTGTATCGGTCCGTTGTGGTGAAGAGGGAGCTGAGCCGAAAGGCGAAGCTCTCGATTTACCGGTCAATCTACGTTCCCACCCTCACCTATGGTCATGAGCTTTGGGTCATGACCGAAAGGACAAGATCCCGGATACAAGCGGCCGAAATGAGCTTCCTCCGTAGGGTGGCTGGGCGCTCCCTTAGAGATAGGGTGAGGAGCTCAGTCACCAGGGAGGAGCTCGGAGTAGAGCCGCTTCTCCTCCACATCGAGAGGGGCCAGCTGAGGTGGCTCGGGCATCTGTTCAGGATGCCTCCTGGACGCCTCCCTGGGGAGGTTTTCCGGGCATGTCCCACCGGGAGGAGACCCCGGGGAAGACCCAGGACACGCTTGAGAGACTATGTCTCTCGGCTGGCCTGGGAACGCCTTGGGATCCTCCCGGAAGAGCTGGAGGAAGTGTCTGGGGACAGGGAAGTCTGGGCATCTCTGCTGAGACTGCTGCCCCCGCGACCCGGCCCCAGATAAGCGGTTGAAGATGGATGGATGGATGAGTGCTATCAGGACACCAGTAAGAACTGGGTTGCACCTCTGCCTTTCCGGTCCCCTAGACCACAGCTACCCAACAACAGAGGCTATGCATACCGCCGCCTTTCTTCACTCCATCAGACTCTCGAGAAGCAGCCAAAAATGAAGGCACAGTACCTGGAGTTTATGGGAAAACTGCTGGTCAACCAACACGCTGAGGTAGCTCCACCAATCCCTGAAGGCCAAGAATGCTGGTACCTCCCGTCATTTGGAGTCTATCATCCTAAAAAGCCCGAACAAATCCGTGTGGTCTTCGATTCGAGTGCTCCCTTTGAGGGAATCTCTCTCAACGATGTTCTACTCACAGGGCCCGATCTCAACAACAGCTTGTTGGGTGTGTTGCTCAGATTTAGAAAGGAACTTGTGGCTGTCACCGCTGATATCCAGCACATGTTTCACTGCTTCGTAGTAAGAGAAGACCACAGAGATTATCTACGCTTCTTGTGGTACCGTAACAATAATCCAAGCAATGAAATCATAGACTACAGAATGCGTGTGCATGTTTTTGGTAACAGCCCATCCCCTGCAGTTGCAATCTACGGCCTCAGAAGAGCAGCCAAGCAAGGAGAAGCAGAGTTCGGCAGCAACGCCAGACAGTATGTAGAGCGAGATTTCTACGTTGATGATGGGCTGAAGTCCTTCTCCACAGAAGCAGAAGCCATCAGTGTCATTGGGCGCACTCAGAAAATGCTTGCTGTGTCAAACCTTCGGCTGCACAAAATAGCTTCCAACAGACCTGCAGTTATCGAGGCATTCCCTCCTGAGGATCGCACCAAAGAAATTAAAGACTTAGACCTCTCTAGAGATGATCTCCCTCTGCAGCGAAGTCTTGGAGTGTCTTGGAACATTGCCACAGACACATTCACCTTTCAGACCCCAGATGATGAGAAGCCATACACCCGAAGAGGAGTTCTGTCTACAATCAACAGCCTATATGATCCTCTCGGCTTCCTGGCCCCAGTCACCATACGAGGCAGACTGCTACTCAGAGAGCTCTCTAAGCGAGCCGAGAACTGGGATTCACCACTACCGGGTGACATGAAACAGGAATGGACAACATGGAAAAGCTCCCTTCAAGACCTCCAGAAGCTCCAAATACCACGACCTTACTCATCATTCTCACCCTCCGACGCTCAAGACAAAGAACTCTGTGTCTTCTCTGATGCCTCTGTGCAAGCAATTTCAGCGGTGGCTTATTTAAAGCGCACCGCTAAAGATGGGAGATGTGAAGTCAGCTTTGTCTTTGGGAAAGCTCGATTAGCACCACTGCCAGAGATCACGGTTCCTAGATTGGAGCTATGTGCAGCAGTTCTAGCAGTCCAGGTTGCAGAGCTGGTAGTGGAGGAAATGGACTTGAAGTTTGACCGTATCAGTTACTACACTGACAGCAAGGTGGTGTTGGGGTATATTCACAACCAAGAAAGGCGGTTTTATGTCTATGTGAATAACCGGGTGCAGCGTATCAGACAGTCCTCATCCCCTGACCAGTGGCGATATGTTCCCACTGAGCGCAATGCAGCTGACCATGGCTCCAGATCAGTTTCCGCAGCCTCACTTGGCACCACAAATTGGTTGTCTGGACCAGCATTCCTTCAGAACCCATCCCAACACCTCTTCAAACATGAAGAAACCTTCAACCTCATCAACCCTCTCACCGACGCTGAGATACGTCCATTGATCACAGCAAGCACCACCGAAGTTTCGAAGCAACCAATGAGCACTGAAAGGTTTGAACGTTTCTCTACTTGGAGCAAACTCATAACTGCAGTTGCACACCTAATCCATGTCGCTCACTCCTTCACTCAACCTACACCAGACAATACTTGCCATGGATGGCATATCTGTAGTACAGGCCCCACCGAAGAAGAGCAGGAGAAAGCCAAAATCCTTGTGATCAAAAGTGTACAACATGAGTGCTTTTTGAAAGAACTGTGCTGCATTACAAAAGGCCAAAATCTCCCTTCCCAAAGCAATCTAAGGAAGCTACGCCCCATCGTTGATAGTAGTGGGTTGCTGAGAGTGGGAGGCCGTATTACGCAGTCCAACCTTGGGAGAGATGAAACCAACCCAATCCTCATTCCTGGTCGGCATCATGTGGCTACTCTCCTTGTACGTCATCACCACGAAGCCGTGAAGCACCAAGGCAGGCATTTCACAGAGGGTGCCATCCGTGCTGCAGGGTTCTGGATTATTGGCGCTAAAAGGTGTATTGCAAGCCTCCTCTTCAAATGAGTCACATGCAGAAAGCTTCGTGGTAAGACAGAACACCAGCAAATGGCAGATCTGCCAGGAGAGCGGCTTCAAACAGCACCACCCTTTACCTATGTGGGCGTTGACATCTTCGGGCCATGGGAGGTGGTCTCACGCCGTACCAGAGGAGGTCACGCCAGTAGTAAACGATGGGCTGCACTGTTCTGTTGCATGTGCACAAGAGCAGTACACATAGAGGTTGTCGAGAGCATGAGTGCTAGTAGCTTCATAAATGCTCTGAGAAGATTCTTTGCTATCCGAGGCCCAGCAAAGCAGATCTACTCCGATTGCGGAACTAATTTCATTGGTGCTTGCAATGAGCTGAGAATGGATACCTCGAATTCAACTTCAGTGACTGTTGAGAAGTACCTTAAAGAACAGCAGTGCAGATGGGTTTTCAATCCGCCCCATTCATCCCATATGGGCGGAGCGTGGGAGCGAATGATTGGGATTGCCCGTCACATCCTAGACTGTATGCTCCTCCAAAATGGATCATCTCGTCTCACTCACGAGGTGCTGACAACGTTCATGGCTGAGGTCTAAGCTGTGACTAATTCAAGACCCCTGATTCCTGTGTCGTCAGACCCAGAAGCACCACTTATTCTGACCCCAGCTGTGCTCTTAACCCAGAAAACCAGCATCCCTCCCTCTCCTCCTGGAGATTTTGGGAAAGCGGAACTTCTCAAAGGACAATGGAAACATGTCCAAAGCCTGGCAGAGACATTTTGGAACCGGTGGCGTCGGAAATATCTGAGCTCTCTCCAGTGTCGATCCAAATGGCAAGACAACAGGCCAAATCTCAAAGAAGGAGACATTGTCCTGATGAAAGACAATCGGGCCAAAAGGAATGAGTGGCCAATGGCTATCATTGTGAAAGCCATTCCAAGTCAAGACGGAAAGGTCAGAAAAGTGGAAATTAGAGTCTTCAGAGATGGAGCTCATACAGTATTCTGTCGACCTGTTACTGAAGTGGTTCTTCTTCTGTCTTCTGAGAACTCTAAGTGAAGAATGACATTTATGTGGAATCATGAAAGACCCCAGACGGGGAGTGTTATGGACCCCATATGGACCGCTGCTTATGATTTCATTGTGTTCTCTGTATATTGTTTGGCGCCCCCTGCTGGCAGTTGGGCGGTGGGGCCGCTTCTTTGGTCCCAGCATTACGTCACTCCAGTACGTCGTTGAGAGCGGAAGTGACGGTAACTAGGAGACCAATTTGACAGCTATGCTGGGGAGGAAGCGTTTTTGTGTTTTTCCTTTCTCTGTCGACCTTCATGGTTTGTAAGTATATATGTTCGGAAGGTTTATATTAATATTGAGAATACATTATTTGTGAAGTTTAACTGATAGTTATTAAATTGTTTAGTTATTAAGTTGTTCACTAAGTCAGATGTTGTGAAGACTGTCTGTGGCTGTGTATTTTTATGCATATCTGTACTTCATAATTACTTACCTGTCATGATTAACTGTAAATGAGAAAAAACTTATTATTTACTGTATTTACAAAGTATGTACTCGCCTGATGTATTGTATATGTGCCTTTATTTGTTACAGTTTCACACTGAGGTTCAGTAAATCATCAATACAAGCGCCGGCTTCCCTGGCGTTATTGAGCCCTGTGTTTAACTGACTGGGTAACCTATCAGGTGGTGAGACCAGTACAAATGTAATCCACAAAGAATATTATGGTAACAGACTGAACTGAAGGTTTTAAAGCCAGGACGATGTGTTGGGTTTGTTTGCATTTCCCGTTTGCTTTGGGATGTATTTCAAAATAAAAAACAGAAACTATATTGATGGAATTTACTCAACGGAAATGTAATGTGCTTCCCTCATCTGCACATAAACACATTAACACAAAGTGAGCTGTTAGAGCATGAGGTGAAGCGGAGCAGGTGTTTTGGATTAGCTGGTTTCCCTGTTAACTGGTGACAGATTTCCTTTCGTGGACTTGGTCGCTGCGTTTAACAGCAGATGTTAAAAACTCGGGAGCGATTCTTGAGAACGACGTTGAACAGCATTCACAACAAAGTTTTAAAGAGCCACACCTTTTGTCAGTCGTATTGTATGACCTGTTGTTGCCGGTTATCACTCGCGGTTTACAGTCAGGTCGGCACCACTCCAAGTCGGCCCCGGCCAACTCGGCACCGCCCCGGGATACAGTCAACTCGGCATCAAGCCAAGTCGGCATCTCGCCAAGTCGGCATCTCGCCAAGTCGGCCTCGCGGGCGGGGGGGCTCTCGAGTGGCCGAGTTGGTCGGTGCGGACTTGACTGTAAGCTGCTTACCAACTCGGCCAAAAGCGTCTTTCTTTTTTTTTTAATCACGATGGTGGATAATGTACCTGGGAGCTTCATGTTTGACGTCCGAGTAGCTTAGCTACAAGCGCGCAGCGCTTAGCGGCTGTCTGGTCATGTGACCTGTCCCAAGGCATTCTGGGAATCGTAGTGCAGCGATGCCGGCTGCGCCGCGACGATTTGCAGTTTTTTTCGTGCCGGTAGCGCCGCTTCTCCTCACGTAGCAGGCAGGGGACTGGAGGACAAACTGTGTGGTTATGGTGACTGACAGGTTAGAGGTGGAGAATGGACCTGGAGCTTCATGGTTGACGTCCTGCTTGAACCGAGTAGCTTAGCTACGAGCGCACAGCGCGAGCGGCTGTCTGGTCATGTGACCAGATTATGTGACCGGCATGTGATCCGCGAACGCCGCATGATCAAACCAGTCGCCTGCATTATAATTTTATTGTAATGTTCTCCACCCCCGAAGTTTGGTCAGCCAGTACAATTAATTTATTTTTACCCAATCAGTGGAAACCTAGGAAGACCGAAGCTGCATGACGAACTCGATCATACTTGTTGTATTACATCCCAACCACAACATAATACCTGTATTGCATTATGCTTATGCTGATTTGTTCATTTCTGATCAACATTGTTAGTTTATCAGTCATTATTCTTTTCTTTAACAAACATTGTCATTTGCAAAAGCATGTATTTTGTTGTAAATGTTGTTTGCCCGCCATCTAGTGTGCGTCAACAGTAATAGCAACTGGGACTGTAATATCAAACGATTACCAGTAGTACATGTTAAGCTGTTCATGTGGTTTCTTGGCGTTCATAAGCTCATAAACGTAGCCCTCCGGTAAAATATTATATACATTTCATTTCACTGAAATGACGGTCGTCATGTATACATTTAAATCACGTGTCAAACTCCAGTCCTCAGGAGCGGTGACCCAACATGTTTTAGATCTAATTGTAAATCTAATTGTACTGGCTGACCAAACTTCGGGGGTGGAGAACATTACAATAAAATTATAATGCAGGCGACTGGTTTGATCATGCGGCGTTCGCGGATCACATGCCGGTCACATGATCTGGTCACATGACCAGACAGCCGCTCGCGCTGTGCGCTCGTAGCTAAGCTACTCGGTTCAAGCAGGACGTCAACCATGAAGCTCCAGGTCCATTCTCCACCTCTAACCTGTCAGTCACCATAACCACACAGTTTGTCCTCCAGTCCCCTGCCTGCTACGTGAGGAGAAGCGGCGCTACCGGCACGAAAAAAACTGCAAATCGTCGCGGCGCAGCCAGCATCGCTGCACTACGATTCCCAGAATGCCTTGGGACAGGTCACATGACCAGACAGCCGCTAAGCGCTGCGCGCTTGTAGCTAAGCTACTCGGACGTCAAACATGAAGCTCCCAGGTACATTATCCACCATCGTGATTAAAAAAAAAGAAAGACGCTTTTGGCCGAGTTGGTAAGCAGCTTACAGTCAAGTCCGCACCGACCAACTCGGCCACTCGAGAGCCCCCCCGCCCGCGAGGCCGACTTGGCTTGATGCCGACTTGGCTTGATGCCGAGTTGACTGTATCCCGGGGCGGTGCCGAGTTGGCCGGGGCCGACTTGGAGTGGTGCCGACCTGACTGTATCCCATCACTCGCAGCCTTAAGGAAGTCGGTCACCAGTTAACACGGAATCAAGTTAATCCGAAACACGGGGCAGGGGGTTACCTCCTGGGACAGGGACAGGCAGGCGGCCGGACACGGGCAGAGGCTCCGCGGGGAGAGCCGGCTCCTCCGTGGTGCTGACCGGCTCCTCCGTGGTGCTGACCGGCTCCTCCGTGGGGCTGAACGGCTCCTCCGTGGGGCTGAACGGCTCCTCCGTGGTGCTGACCGGCTCCTCCGTGGGGCTGACCGGCCCCTCCGTGGTGCTGACCGGTTCCTCCGTAGGGCTGACCGGCTCCTTCGTGGTGCTGACCGGTTCCTCCGTGGGGCTGACCGGCCCCTCCGTGGTGCTGACCGGTTCCTCCGTAGGGCTGACCGGCTCCTTCGTGGTGCTGACCGGTTCCTCCGTGGGGCTGACCGGCCCCTCCGTGGTGCTGACCGGTTCCTCCGTGGGGCTGACCGGCTCCTCCGTGGGGCTGACCGGCTCCTCCGTGGGGCTGACCGGCTCCTCCGTGGGGCTGAACGGCTCCTCCGTGGGGCTGAACGGCTCCTCCGTGGGGCTGACCGGCTCCTCCGTGGGGCTGACCGGCTCCTCCGTGGTGCTGACCGGCTCCTCCGTGGGGCTGACCGGCCCCTCCGTGGGGCTGACCGGCTCCTCCGTGGTGCTGCTGGCGGGGCTGGGGTCGCTCGGGGTCGGGTTGGTCCACTGTGTCGGTGGACCACCGTCCGGAACGTTAGAGGTGGAGTTCCGGTCACTGGGCGCGGTGGTCCTTATCCCGTCGCTGGTTGTAGTTTCTATTGAAGCCACATCAGCCAAAAGCAGAGAGAAAGTTAAAGAAACACACACGACAACACAGGCCGCCATCTTTGTTTCATCGTTGCCATGGAAGTTCTTCTTCTTCCGTTGAAACCCTATGTACCTCCCTCGGCGTGATGAAACGACGACAGCACAACTGTTCCTTCTACTGCTCAGGGTTTATTGATCTCAACACCCAACCCCAAACGTGAGAACTGAAACATACAAACACACATATGAATAAACAGAAACTTATGCAGTTAGCAAATATACACATTGCACAAAACAAATAACCTTAACCCTTCAACATAAGACACTATAATCCTTGTGCACAGTCAAATGTTTCCTGAAAGGCATTGTTATTTATATAGTAAATTGTTTGTCTTTGTCTATTAAAACTTTAACCTTTTCATTTACAGCATGTAGTCTTAAATCCTTTAACTGCAATCACAAAACCCTCAGTGAGAAGGTAGCAGCCCCTTCTCATTGGAAACTGAGACTCTCTCACATGTGTGACAGTGAGGAGTGGCGTGGCTGCGGCTCGAGTGCAGGTAGTGAGGTACCCACTACCTCCTGAGGACACATGCAAGCAGAAACGCCACACAACTACTCACCACGCACACTTCCTCCTCCTTCACTCTGCCCAGCTGATACTAACGGAGCGCGCCTGCTGGTGAAGCTGTATTTCACCTGGCTGATGCAGGGAGGAGCAGTCCATTATGTGAGGGGGAGCACAATTGTGTATTTATTGTAAATATTTATGTTCTGGGGAATGGATGTGTGGGGAAGGTCATCTTTGGTGTATGATGGAATTTATATTTTCATTTATTTTTGATATACACTGGGGATCGGGTTAAAACCTTCTTGTAAATAATGTTAAGGCGATGAAACACCCCTCCTGAATTTTGGTTTGACCCAGACCAGGGATTGGTTAATTAGGTCTGGGCTGGACTTATTTAAGGAGGACCATGGTAAAGTCAGGAGGGAGAACCTGTGAGGCTGCCAGTTTTGAGAAGCCTCTGTCAGCAGCCTGTTGTGAGGGTGTGGGACTTAAAGACTGCAAATAAACTGAAGAATTTGCACCGAACCTGTGAACCTCCACCTCATTTCTCTGCCAAACCTCTCCCAACGCGATCCAGGCGAGCTGATCCCGAGTCGGGGTGACCGCTCGGTCCCCCACAACAACCCATATTTACAACATCAGACATGCACATGAAACCTACATTGCAACACAAACATTCACCCAAGCCTGCACATGAGAAACATGAGACACACCAGCACCCAGCTGCCAAGCATATTATACTGCCATCGCTATAATGATCAACACAAACACCACGTAAAACGGAAATTTACACACCTCATTGGCTGCATCACCCTACAAGAGAGGTAAGCTGTGTGTTTCAGCTGTTTTTACAGACTTCTGGAGCTTATTTCTCCCTCCGCGTTTGTCCGTGCATCACTTAATGCGGTCCTACTTGAAACCTTGGCGGACGGTTAGTTCCGCTGTAAATACGCTCTCTGCCAGTAGAGGGAGGAACCGAAATTTAATCAAAGAGAAACGTCATCAATGATGAACTGCAAATGCAATGCAGTTACACCCTGAAATCCCTGTTCCCCCATGCTAAACACCATGGAGTGCCTCTATCGCCCCCTGCTGGCCAGTTACACTCACTACATCCACACCTGCAGGTATTCCTCAACCAGACAAAATGAATTTTCTTCAAAAAAATGTTATTTTTCTTGACAAATATAGTCATATTTATCCTAATTTATTCACGCCTTTCTTGAGAGCCTTTCTGTGGGTTGTTTTATTCTCCTTAGTCAGTTTTTAGGTTCTCTTGTTCGTCCTTATCAGTTATCTTTCCTTCAATTTAACCTTTTGTACAGCCTCATTATGAAGTGAAGACAGAGTTTGTTCAGTTGACTCTGGATTACACACACACACACACACACACACACACACACAGACACACACACACACGTTTGTACTTCTATCGTTGTGAGGACACTCATTGACATAATGCATTTCCTAGCCCCTCACCCTAACCCTAACCATCAAAAATAAATGCCTAACCCTAACCTATGCCCTAAACCTAACCTAAACCCAATTGTAACCCTAAATCAAAAACCAAGTCTTAACCCTCAAAAAGGCCAAAAAAGGCCTTTTGAAAAGTGAGGACCGGCAAAAATGTCCTCACTTCGCAAAAATGTCCTCACCCTGTTGGTGAAATACGAATTTTGGTCCTTACCTTTGGGTATGTACAAGAACACACACACACACACAAACACACACGCACACTCAGGTGAAAATATGAACTGTTGGGTGAGAGAGGAAGGCTTGAGAGGTAAAGAACAGGTGATGTCTTTCTGTATTTGAGGTACTTATAGTGTTGTTCTTTTATTGTCTGGAGAATGGTAAATCAGTCAAGTCTGAGATCTGGTGCCAGATGCCACGGCACAACTTCGGGGGTGTCGTGGCGTTCGGTGTGTCAGGACAGTCAGGGCTCAAAGACCTGGTAACGTCATTGTGGTCATAATGTTCTGGCCAGTCACATTATGCCTCATGGTTTTGTTTCATTCACTCTGAACTGGACTTGTCGTTCTCCAGACTGGTCTTGCTCTCGAGACCAATTCTTTGTGGTCTTGGCCTCGGTCTTGGTCTTGTCTTGGTCTCAGGATGTCTGGGACTGGCTGGGCATCTGGAAGGGATCTGCTGGTGGTAAATGAAGGTGGGGCTTCATCATTCTTCAGTTTCGGTGCTGGCCGGCGGCTCCTCTCATCACCGTGTCTCTGCTGCTGCTCTCCAGTAGTCCGTAGACTGAAGGAACGTTATCACTCTACAGAACTGGAGAGGGCTGAAGAACGTCTCTGGACTTGGGCAGAGTGTCGGAGGGGCAGCGATGGAGACCAGCGCTGGGCGGATGAATTAAACTGTTACTTTAACAGATTTGATTCTCTCCCCACCCCCTCTGCCCCCCTCCCTCCTCCCCCTCTTCACACGTCTCCAGCCCAGGTGACCAGCTGCCTGGACCGTGGACTACCTCACTGACCGTCCACGGTACATCACCTCTGAGATATTGACCCTCCTTCCTGATGCTGCTACAGGGCTGACAGCATACTTAGCCAGTGTTATGATGGGGCTTCTGTGGTGACTGGGGTAAGAGGTGGTGTACAAGCTCTGCTCCAAAAGAAGCTTCCTAGATATATCCCATACATCCACTGCTACAACCACCAACTGCACCGAGCAGTTGTGATGCCATGCAGAGTGAACCATGTGCAAAAAGTTGTTTTGACCTCTCAAGTTCACTCTACAAGTTTTTTCAGCACCACCATGTGTCCAAGAAATATGGTGCACCAAATCTGAAAAGGCTGCTTGAAATCCGATGGACAAGCCAGAATCCTGCCTGAGATGACAGAGGACGGTGATGCTGCAGTCGACCTGTGCACCGAGGCATCAGGCCTTTATGTCCAATTAAGAGGCATCGCTTCTTTGAGAGGAAAGTTTCTAGAGCAGGAGCTTGGTGTCTTCAAACCAGCAAATGCCATTTTTGAACTGTTCGGTTGCTAACAAAGAAAAGCCAGAAAAGAAAAAGAAAGAAAACATGAAATGTTCTGTTGAATATCAGTTGTGTTTTCTAAATTAGACTGAGAATTTTTTTTATTAATAAGACTACCTTTCAGTTTTGTAAATATTGATTATAGTGTGTGAAGTCTGACTTTATATTAAAATCTATTTGAGAATGAGGGCATCCAGTTCAGATATATTGGTGGTTGATCAAATCTACATGAAGGATATTTTATTTTTATTTCTCAGTTTCCCCCTTGAGGGATTGCCACCTTATTGTGGTGAGGGGGTTTTCATGCCTCAGTGACCTTCAGGGCAATACCAGCAGGAGCGTAGTCTTCAGGAGGGACACCCAGCTGGACAGGTCTGAAGGCAGAGCCTGACTCAGTGCAGTCCACTTCTCTAGGCTCGGGATGGACACAGAGCTAACAACCCAGTTTAATGAAGAAAACACTGTTACTATAAGCACAGGGGGAAAATGCTGGAACTTGATGTGAGCATACGATGCTCCATCACATTTCTGACTGGCCCTCTTATAGGCTATGCCTGCTACAGTAATGTCAAAGGTCATGATCAGGCTGATCTTTAACACTCCTCATATTCTGCATGTGTACTCGGTCACCTTGTTGTCTTGTGGTGGGTTAGACTCATGGCTATCTGGATTAAACAGCTGATAACAGTCAAAGAAAGCTGGTAAAATAGGAAAACACCTGCTAAATTAAGAAAAAAAAACCAGATGAAATGAGAACTTGGTTCGGCTCCTGGTTCTGGTCCTGGTCCTGGTCCTGCTCCTGGTCCTGACTCTGGACTTGATGTGGTCCAGCCTGCGGCTCCCAGACACCGGACCGTGTCTGGCTGTCAGTGTTCAAACAGCGACGACGCCTCGCTTGTAGCTAAAAGCTCTCTGCCATCAGCAGATCCATGAATTGAGAGGTTTTCCAAACCCTGGTCCGAGGTCCTGAGAATCCCGTCCTGTTTCCTGCAGACGCTGTGTCCTCCGGGGAGCAGAGGAAGCTCCGTCTGCTGTTAAAGCGGCTGGAAACGGCATCAAGCTGCACAGGACAGAGCTCAGGAGAAGCAGCCGGCGAGGTCTGAAGCTTCCAAACACATCTGGTGACAGAGATCATGTGACGATGTGGATTCATATCATCAGCCGCCCCTCATGGATGGAGCAGGAGGAGGACCAGAGACCGCTTGGTTTTTATTGATATTCTTTATTTATTTATTTTCCTATTTGCACCACAAGATGTCTTTTAAATGAACCGTGGTGGTTACCTGATCCCAGGCACAATTCCTCCTTTAGTTGGGTTTTCCCATCATGTCTTGACTAAATCATATTTAGTGGTTTGTTTCAACCTGCTGACAGGTGTTCCTCTTTTTTGCCGTGATGATGAGAGGTCAGGAAGGATCAATAACTGTGAAGCCCCTCCAATCCTACTTCTTGAGAAAGGGCCCTTGGTTCATTTCTGTTAAACTCTCATATATGGTGTGATATTTTGGATGAGATCATTAGGTCAATAAAACGCCTTTAACTTAAAACTGGGACCAAAGCAGTTACTAAGGACAATACAATTAACTGGATGAATGGGACTTTTCTTTGAAACACAACAGAAACCTTTTAATCAAAATAGCAAATTTCCAATTTAATGAAATAAAATAATTGTAAACAAAAACAGACTATGTTAAAACAGGTGCTATGAGTACCCTTGTAGTGGGAAAGTTAACACAAAGGTAAACAACAGTTCAAAAAGCAATCTTTTTCTTCAGCAAATACAATATTTCACACAATCAGTGTCTCAGTTTCACAGTCTTCAAATATTTTACCAAAATAAAGCCGGCACCCCCTTTTTAAATTCGTTAATTAATTAAAAAAAAAAAAAAAACCTTGCAGGCCTGAATCGTGGCTAGAGAACGCTGGAACCCAAAACGTAGTGTCCGATCACTCCCTGTGGAGTGATCGGACACTCTTTCTCTTTTCCCAGAGAAACGCTCCAGTCAGTCCAGTCATTCTCCATTTGTTTGATCTGACACACTTTCTGAAGTTCCTTCTTAACGCACAGTTTAGAACCTCGTTCTACACACAGACTGAGCTCTGCACCCGGGAGCCGTCTCCATGACAACAAGTGTGTTCCACTGGGACTGTGTGATGTCATCACAAGAGAGTGATGTCATCAGTTCAGACAGGCCAGCTCAAGTCACAGGTTTGACATTCGATTTTTGAGCAGCGCGGACGAGAGACACGGACATGACGAGACAGACAGAGCGGAGAAACAACGGACGCAGTTTCAGTAAGAGTCCATCTTTTCTTTAGAGCTTTGAGTTTACTGAGCTTTAATCAAATTACCTGCAGAAGTTTTAGAAACCAGAGACAAATGTTGGCAGATCTTCCTATGTTCAAACTCACTGGTATTTCTTTCTTTTGCAGACATGAGTGCAGAGCCAAGTAGCTTGCTAGCAGGAGGAACAAGCCTCCATCAGCCGCCACAAGAGCTGCCACCATGGTTAGCTGAGCGACCCATGGACAATGGAAAGAAACGGAAAGGTGGAGTCAGTATCGACTCCGACTCTGAAGACAGAGCCAGCGAGTCGATGCCTCCGGCAAAGAGGAAGAGAGTTGACTCTGGTGAGCAGAAAGAGCCGGTCAGCCGAGCAGCAGCAGCCACAGGCTCAGCGAACGGATCGAAAAAGACCAAGAGCAACCAAGAACAGTCAAGGACAGTCTGGCTGCGGGCCAAACGTCGGCCTCTGCAGGTTAGCAAGTCATCGGTCCAGAGCGATCACAGCTCGTTGTGCGACAGTGACAAAGAAGAGGAAACTCCTCCAAAGTCTCAGCCTGTTTCTCTACCGGATGAGCTCAACAAGATCCGCCTGTCCAGACACAAGCTGGAGCGCTGGTGCCACATGCCCTTCTTCTCTCGCACCGTGACCGGCTGCTTCGTCAGGATAGCGGTCGGGAACAGCAGCAGTCCACCAGTTTATAGGGTTGCTCAAGTTGTGGACGTGGTAGAAACGGCGAAGGTTTACCAGCTTGGATCGACGCGAACAAACAAGGGATTACTCCTACGGCACGGTGGCGACGCTCAGGTGTTCAGGCTGGAGTTTGTTTCAAATCAGGAGTTCACAGGAGGTGAATTCACAAAGTGGAAAGAAGCCATGGCAGGTGCTGGCCTGCAGGTGCCAACACTAGATGAAATCTCCAAGAAGGAGCAGTCCATCCAAGACGCCATCAACTACCAGCTTAACGACAAAGACATTGACGACATCGTCAGAGAAAAAGACAAGTTCCGAAAAGGTCCCCCAAATTACGCCATGAAGAAGACGCAGCTGCTCAAAGACAAGGCCGTGGCAGAGGAGCGAAGAGATGGTGGTCGAGTGAAGGCCATCCAGAAGGAGCTGGAGGAGCTGGAGGACAGGGCAGCTGCTCTGGACAGAAAACGGACTCAGAGCATCTCCTACATCAGCTCCATCAACCAGAGGAACAGAAGCTGGAATCTTACTGCGTCTCAGAAAGCCCTGGTGGCTGAAGGATACAATCCTTTCGCGCGGAGGAAGTGCCAGCCCACCCTGATGTCAAACACCAGAGATCCGTTGGCCCGAGGAGCGATCCTCGCTCAGCTCGACCAGAAGTACCGGAGCAATTCGGCAGCAGCAGATCCTTCCAACGCAGAGGAGAAGACGCCAGCCACTCAGCTCTCAGAAGACTGGCTTCCAGCTCATGATTTTGATCTCAGCATCGATCTACAAGTTCCCACAGCAGGAGCACAGTCGCTGCCTGTGAGCTCCAACCCACTGCCTGTGAGCGGCGGCGCCCCCCGCAGGTCCTTCAGCCTGGAGGACTACAAGAAGAGGCGGGGGCTGATGTGATGCGGCCAGCGGAATCATATGGAAATGAGTTGTGACTTTATTCTGCTCGCTCTGCTCGGTCCGACACACAAAACTACACCCATCTATCAAGAGACATCTGACCTCCACCCGTCACTCTGGGAGGTTCATACATGTTCAGGGCGTCATGTGATCAGGGGTCTGTGGGGTCTGCGTCATGTGATCAGGGCGTCATGTGATCAGGGGGTCTGCGTCATGTGATCAGGGGTCTGTGGGGTCTGCGTCATGTGATCAGGGCGTCATGTGATCAGGGGGTCTGTGGGGTCTGCGTCATGTGATCAGGGCGTCATGTGATCAGGGGGTCTGTGGGGGCTGCGTCATGTGATCAGGGCGTCATGTGATCAGGGGTCTGTGGGGTCTGCGTCATGTGATCAGGGCGTCATGTGATCAGGGGTCTGTGGGGTCTGCGTCATGTGATCAGGGGTCTGTGGGGTCTGCGTTACCTTCAGCACCACATTAGCGCAGAGCGTGGGCTCAGTCAGAGAGGGCCTGACGGTCTGTCCTGCGCTGAGCTTCAGCTCCGTCTCGGTGTTGTCTGTAGACCGCAGGACGACTGACGACACCTCCAGAGGAACAACCTGACAGCAGGAAGCACAGACACTCAGTCTTCTGTCGTTTACACATCTGTCTGTGAAGTATCCAACCAGTCTCAGAGCTGTTATTTTCCTGACTGATTTCATCAAAACATTGATGACGACGCTTCAAATACAATAAAAGTCTAAAGTTTCAACATTTCACATCTTGTTTTCAACTTGAAGCTGGAATGATTTCCATGTCGTTCTGTTTTCTAACATCATACCATGCAGATTTAATGATTTCATGTCATTTTTATTCCAAACAATAGTTTTCAGTGAATTCCTTGTACTTCTGTGCAGCTGAATGACTGAGTGTGTTGCTGCGGGTTAAAGTTATCAAACTGAGAGAGCATCTGGTCCTGAGCGCGGGACTCACAGCCAGCAGCCGGATGCTGGTGTAGGCGTCCATGCTGAGAGCAGGCAGAGAGCTGCAGTCCTGATCCAGGACCAGCCGCCGGGAGCAGACGCTGCTCTGGTCCTTCAGGAACGCTGTGGACACAAACAACAACAACAACAGTCACGACCAGCCGCTCCGCTTCACTTTGCCTTTAGGAGTCC
Organism: Salarias fasciatus; assembly: GCF_902148845.1. Lineage (NCBI taxonomy): Eukaryota > Metazoa > Chordata > Actinopteri > Blenniiformes > Blenniidae > Salarias > Salarias fasciatus. The sequence goes on along the minus strand of NC_043746.1, from coordinate 33,153,271 downwards.
TGGATGTGTGAGCGGCTCTGAGGCCGTCACTCAGTCTGGCTTCTCTTTTATATGAGCTGCACTTTGGACCAGGTCTGCACGGCCTGCAGGTGTCTGAGCAGCCGGAGCGCTTTCTAATAAAACAGGAAGTCACGCCACACCGGCTGCCATAAAGCATGTTAAATACAAAGCAAGGATGGCTGACAGCCAGAGGCGAGTCCCAGTGGCGAGGACAGAACTTTAATAACAGCTGGATCCAAAGGACTGAGGACGAATGAACCAGGCTGGCCGGCTTCACTGCATGATCTGCTTCACAGCTGGAAACGCAGAACAAAGCAAAGCCGAACACAGCTTAAACCGTTTAAAACAGAAACAACTGTCCTCCACGGAACAGGAAGAGAACCCTGGACCCTGGACCCTGGACCCTGGACCCCCGTTACCTGCAGGACTGCTGTCCACACAGTGAGCAGTGAGACCAGGAGCCGGCAGGAGAAACACACCCGTCTGTCCACTCTGGCCTGCTGTCAGCATCACGTCCCCCAGCTGGAACACACACTCAGCACTGTCAACACACACTCAACACACACTCAGCACTGTCAACACACACTCAGCACACACTCAACACACACTCAGCACTGTCAACACACACTCAACACACACTCAACACTGTCAACTCTGGCGCTTCTGGGAATGTTTCCACCTTGTAGTAAATGTATTCTGCACTCAATAAAACACTTTATAATGATTTTATTTTTCTACACTAAAAACTACTTTGCATACCTTAAATTGCACTGTTTAGTTGTCTGGCTGGCTGGTCAGCTTCTGCTAACTAACTAATCACTAGTTATGAGTTCGTTAGTTAGTTAGATACACCCTCTGTGGCCACTAGATGTCACTGTCTGACGCAGGAAGCTGCTTCAGAGCAGAGAGAAGTGTCCACAGCAGGGAGGAACCTGGACGAGCTGTGGGAGTGAGGAACATGAGGGACTGGAGAGAAGATGTCTGGACACGGACAGTTCAAGAAACGTCCATTACTTCCTATGATAAAACTCATCAATGGCCCCATCTGATCGACACTGCTGATCTGTGATCAGCAGAGGTAACACTGACAGGAGGAGTGGCGTCCACCTCGGAGCCTGCAGGAGGACGAGGTGAGCAGGTGACTGGCCTGGTATCCCGGGGAAGCCTGGGACTCCTGATCGCTGCTCTCTGAGCCAAACATGAAGCTGGTGAACTGCTGGAAGAGCCCCTCAAAGCTTCTGTCGGTGGGAATAGCCGGCGAGGAGTGGGACAACCCGTCGAAGCCTGAGGACGAGACACGCAGCAGCTTTACATCCCTCTCATCGGACTCGTCGTCCTGGTTTCGACGGACTGCCTTTCTGAGACACTCACGGTTCTGCGACTGGACACACAGAGCGTCACTGCTGCTCTGCTGTCGGACGGACGCCTGCAGCTCGGAGTATCCCTCCTCGGTGCTCCTCAGGGAGTAGGACGCCACGTCTCGGCTGCACAGCTGCCGGCTGCCGCTGCAAAGGGAGGGCAGCCGCTCAGACCGCATGTCCAGTCAGACAAACCAACACTCAATAAACCAGAAGACCGACTGCTGAGATGCACGTATGTGGATGATGAGACACTATTCCATCATGACAGCAGTGACTCTGACCTCTTCCTCCTTTCTCCATTTCCTGAGATTTCTAAACACACAGTGAACACCTCTTCAGAGCCAGTCCCATCATGAGACGTATTCCTTCAGTCTGTACATCCAACTAACACTTAATGTAGTCAAACCAGCAGTTACTCATGATCTGGGACGGTCTGATTTGATATTTCATACTTATTTTGGTTTTTTTCTGAGGCTGCTGTAACCCTGAATTCCCCAGTCAGGGATCAATAAAGTAACTTTCTACTCTACATTAAAGCTGCTGTAGGCAGGATTTTGCTAGTCAATGCTAATTTTTCTGTGTTTTCTTTGGATTAAATGTTAGAGTATCCATTGATAATCCTTTAGGAGTGTAGCATAATTGCACTACCGTGAGGGCGCAGCATTTCCATCTGTCTCTGTTCTGAGCTGAAAAGGAATCTCGACAGCTTCAGGTATCGTTGACCAATCAGAAGAGCCCATGAGGCTCTAACCGTGATTGGTCGAGGGGCGTTCATCGCACATTCTTGTGGGAGGGGCTTAACTTGCGTAAGGGCGTGATGTCAGAGAAAACAGGACAGGATTGGCTGTGCTGGGTTTCAAATCACTATCTTCCTTCGGTAACCCTAAGCAAGATGGCGGAGATGCGGAATCCTGCCTACAGCACCTTTAAACAGGAGAAACTCACAGAGAATGTATTAACAATACAATTTCATTACTCAGTGTGTTTTTTCCTCCAGTCACTTTGAGATTTAATCAAGATACCCAATAAGATGCACCACAGCGGCTGCTCGCCTTCATTTGCACACCTTAAGGTACGCCTCCCAGCCTGCCTGGAGCTGAGACGTTCACTGACCTGACGGTCTGGACCGAGCAGCTGCTGAACAGAGACACGTCCTCACTGCTGCAGTCTCTGTCACAGCAGCAGTTAATGTCACACACATCCCCGAGAGCATCGCAGGGGCAGTACCTGTCCACTGACACACACACACACACACACACACACACACACACACACACACACACACACACACACACACACACACACACACACACACACACACACACACACACACACACACACACTAATCACAACCAGCCGAAGTTCAGCAGCTACTTTCTCAGGGTGTCTTAATGGGTTGTAATCTGGATTTTTCAATCTTCCGAGTTTGCAGGTTTTTCACAGCTGAGCAGTTGAATTATAATGTGACACATGCTTCCTGCTTTAGCACTCCTTTACCACAGCCTTTCACATTTCTTATTGTTTTTTGAAAATATATATTCAAATATAGATATTCAGTTGTTTATAAATCACTATGTCCAGTTCTTTATCGGACTATGTGATCATCTATATTTCTGCATCTATTAAATAGAATTACAAATTAGGGCTGTCACGATATCAAATTTTCACTTCACGATTATCATGGGCAAAAAATATCACGATAACGATATTATCACGATATCAGCAAAAATTTAACTAATAATGGTACAAACATTCAGATTCATCTTTAATTTTATTTTTGTTTGTTTTCTCTCTTTTCCCAGATGAATTACATTCAGAATACCTGTCAAATGAGGTGTTGAAACAATATGAGAACAGTAACTGTACAGCTGCATACCAAAAGTGTAGTTGCTCTCAACTAATTAAAACCTGATGAACTGATTAACAGAGGATCCACAGCAGAGGCGTCATTTACGTAGGGTTGGTGGGTTATGAAAACCCACGGACCCTGTTGGGGTGAAATCCTGTACCACCACCACACTGCCGAGAATTGTTGTTTGTTTGTTTGTTAGTTAGTTTGTTTAAATCCGAGGCGGAATGAGCAGCAGCTGCTTCTCTCCAGCCAGAGGCGCCGCTACTGGCTGGGGCCCCGAGCTGAAGGGGGTCCCGAGGAACGGCTGACATCAGTCAATTTCAATGACAAATTTAAGGCGCTACGCTAGACGCTGCAACGACAACGTGTCGAAAATCGCCCGCATGGGGCCCTTTCCGAGTGCTCACCGGTTAGTTGCTCGAAGCGGGCCGGCGGAGAAGACGGCATGATGATAGACAGTCCAAGTCATCAAGATCAGGCAGATCAAAGCTAATTTCAGTCTCCAGCGCCAGCCTGGTGGCCCTACAAGCAAGAGCTAAAGCACAAGCTGCTCAAGCCAGGGCTGCCTTTGCAAGTAAAGAAATTGAACTGAAAGTTGCTCAAGCCACCCTAAATGTTGAAGCTACTCGCCTTCAAGCCACTCTCGAAGCAATGCAGGAGGAAAAAGAAATGAATGCTGTTCAAGCTGAGGCTGATATACTAGAGGCAGGCTTATTGGAAGCAGATTGTGAGTCACAGAAAAGTTCTTCACCTGTCCCTCTCCAACAAAGGCTTCAGCGCACAGCAGAATACGTGAAAGACCAAGCCAGTGTCAAATCTGTCCACCAGCCATCCACCCCGCCCCAGGATGACAAAACCATGACTTTCACACCACTTCCAGTCACCGTTGAACCACCTGTCATTCCTGATGCTGGTCAGTACAGTCAACAATGCCAGACCCCAGGTGGATACCTCCTTCTGCAGCCAGCCACTCCACAACAGCTGCAGTATGGTATCCAGTATGTGAGAAACGGTTCCCAGTTTGAAGCCCCAAGGCCATGTCTTCAACAACCTCAGCAGCCTCACCAGCATGGAGACTGCCAACAGGAACCTCATGGGCTGCCGTCCACCACCTGCCAATCCCACAACAGTCCTCTTGTGCCCACCCAAGCCACCACTCTGGAGCTCGCTAAATATATGGCCCGTTCCCAGCTGCTGACAACCGGGTTAAGTGTCTTCAACGACAAACCAGAAAGCTATTGGGGATAGAAATCGTCCGTCCAGAGTGCCATTGCTGGACTAGACCTCTCGCTGGGAGAAGAACTGGATTTACTCATTAACTGGCTTGGGAAACAATCTTCTGAGCATGCACGCCGGTTAAAGACTGTTAATATAAAAGATCCATCGAGAGGCCTAAAGATGGTATGGGAAAGGCTTGAGGTAACCTATGGCTCACCTGAGGCCATCAAACAAAGTCTCTTCACTAGATTAGAGAATTTTCCGAAGGTGTCATACAAAGACCCTCATAAGCTCACAGAGCTGGCGGACTTGTTAATGGAGGTGGAGGCTGCAAAACTGGATGGTAACCTACCTGGACTTTCCTACCGAGACACTTCCAGAGGTGTCTGCCCCATCACAGAGAAACTCCCATTTGGCATGCAGGAGAAATGGGCATCGGTGGGGTCAAAATATAAGTTTGAACACAAGGTTGCATTTCCATCCTTTTGTGTCTTTGTGGACTTTGTCTGCATGGAGGCTAGAATAAGAACGGAGCCCAGCTTCAACACCACGTTCTCCCAATCAGCGCCCGCAAAAAGAGAGAAGCAAGGAAAAGCTGTTTGGACACCTGTAGCAGTCCACAAGACCCAAATTGGATCTGCTCAGAATAAAGGAAAAGGAGATCCGGAACAATATGTGTGCCTCACTAAACATTGCCCTATCCACGACAAGCCACATCCTCTAAAGAAGTGCAGGGCATTTAGAGAAAAAAGTTACGAAGACCGCAAACAGTTTTTGAAGGAGCGTTCTATATGTTTCCGGTGCTGCTCCTCCACAAGTCACCTTGCCAAGGACTGCCAAGCGGAAATACAGTGCAAAGAATGTGAAAGCACCCACCATGTTTCAGCACTCCACCCAGGTCCACCTCCTTCGAAGACAAGGTCAGATCCTCCCATCTCAGAGCATGGCGGGGAGTCTGACGAACCTGATGATGACAAGGTTACGTCCAAGTGCACCAAAGTATGTGGAGATGGAGTGAGCAAATGAGCATGCTCAAAAATATGCCTTGTTAATGTGTTCCCCAATGGACATCGTGAAGAATTGAAACGGATGTATGCCATACTAGACGATCAAAGCAATAGGTCCTTGGCTCGGTCCAAATTCTTCAAGCTCTTCAACATCACAGGAGATTCTCAACCTTACACTCTGAAGACGTGTGCGGGACTGAAGCAGACGGCTGGCAGAAGAGCCTGCGGGTTCATAATCGAGTCAGTGGATGAGAAGATCAGTCTTCCACTTCCAACACTTCTGGAATGCAATCAAGTTCCAAACAACCGGACTGAGATCCCAACCTCAAATGCAGCTCTTCACCACAGTCACCTGAAACGCATTGCTGGACAGATCCCACCCCTCGATCCAGAGGCCGGCATTCTTCTCCTGTTGGGGAGAGATATACTGCAAGTGCATAAGGTACGGGAGCAGATTAATGGTCCACACGATGCCCCCTTTGCTCAAAGGCTTGACTTAGGGTGGGTCATCGTTGGTGATGTGTGTCTCGGGGGTGCACACAGGCCATCTCAAGTCAATGCCTTCAAGACCTTCATTCTTGAAAATGGACGTCCAACTTATTTAGACCCGTGCACCAGCAAGGTTCAAGTAAAAGAGAACTTCACCTGTCCTCCCGCCAGCAAGAACCTCATCACGCATCGCTTGTTGACAGATGCTGGAGAGAGTTTGGGTCATTCAGTCTTCCGTCAGTCAGCAAATGACCACCAACTTGCACCATCAATGGAGGATTTGAGATTCCTTCAATTAATGGGAGAGGAGTGCTATCGGGGCCCGGCCGGGCTCAGCCCAAAGGGGCGACGTGGGCCGACCCTCTGGTGGACCCACCACCCGCCGAGGGAATCGTAGGGGCCGGGTGCAATGTGGATTGGGTGGCAGCCGACGGCAGGGTGCCCGGCGACCCGATCCTCAGACACAGAGACTAGCTCTCGGGACATGGAATGTCACCTCATTGGGGGGGAAGGAGCCTGAGCTTGTAAGGGAGGTTGAGAGATACCGGCTAGATATAGTCGGGCTCACCTCCACACACAGCCTGGGCTCTGGAACCCAACCTCTTGAGAAGGGCTGGACTCTCCACTTCTCTGGCGTTGCCCGCGGTGAGAGGCGGCGGGCTGGTGTGGGTTTGCTTATAGCCCCGCAGCTCAGCCGCCATGTGTTGGAGTTCACCCCAGTGAACGAGAGGGTCGCATCCCTGCGCCTTCGGGTCGGGGACAGGTGCCTCACTGTTGTTTCGGCTTATGGGCCGAACAGCAGTGCAGAGTACCCGGCCTTCTTGGAGTCCCTGGGAGGGGTGCTGGACTGTGCTCTGACTGGGGACTCCATTGTTCTGCTGGGGGACTTCAACGCCCACGTGGGCAGCGACAGTGAGACCTGGAAGGGGGTGATTGGATCGCATGGCCTCTCTGATCTGAACCCGAGTGGTGTTCTGTTATTGGACTTCTGTGCTAGTCACAGTTTGTCCATAACAAACACCATGTTCGAGCACAGGGGTGTCCATAAGTGCACTTGGCACCAGGACACCCTAGGTCGGAGGTCGATGATCGACTTTGTTGTCGTGTCATCTGACCTTCGGCCTCGTGTGTTGGACACTCGGGTGAAGAGAGGAGCAGAGCTGTCGACCGATCACCACCTGGTGGTGAGTTGGATTCGCTGGCGGAGGAGAAAACCGGACAGACTTGGCAGACCCAAACGTATTGTGAGGGTCTGTTGGGAACGTCTGGTGGAACCCTCTGTCAGCATGGTTTTTAACTCCCACCTCCGGGAGAGCTTCTCTCATGTCCCGAGGGAAGTTGGAGACATTGAGTCCGAGTGGACCATGTTCTCCACCTCCATTGACGAAGCAGCTGCCCGGAGCTGTGGTCGTAAGGTCTCTGGTGCCTGTCGTGGCGGCAACCCCCGAACCCGGTGGTGGACACCGGAAGTAAGGGCTGCCGTCAAGCTGAAGAAGGAGTCCTACCGAGCCATGTTGGCTCACGGGACTCCAGAAGCAGCTGACAGGTACCGGCAGGCCAAGCGAACCGCAGCCCGAGTGGTTGTGGAGGCAAAAACTCGGATCTGGGAGGAGTTCGTAGGAGTTCGTCCCCCTGTTAAGGGCCGTCCGTTCTCTGTATGACCGGAGCAGGAGTGTGGTCCGCATTGCCGGCAGTAAGTCGGACCTGTTCCCGGTGCATGTTGGACTCCGGCAGGGCTGCCCTTTGTCACCGGTTCTGTTCATCATTTTTATGGACAGAATTTCTAGGTGCAGCCAGGGGCCAGACGGGGTCCGGTTCGGAGACCACAGGATTTCATCTCTGCTTTTTGCAGATGATGTTGTCCTGTTGGCTTCATCGAACCAGGACCTACAGCATGCACTGGGGCGGTTCGCAGCCGAGTGTGAAGCGACAAGAATGAGGATCAGCACCTCCAAATCCGAGGCCATGGTCCTCAACCGGAACAAGGTGGCTTGCCCTCTCCAGGTAGGTGGAGAGACCCTAGCCCAGGTGGAGGAGTTTAAGTATCTTGGGGTCTTGTTCACGAGTGAGGGACGGATGGAGCGTGAGATTGACAGGCGGATCGGTGCAGCGTCTGCAGTGATGCGGTCGTTGTATCGGTCCGTTGTGGTGAAGAGGGAGCTGAGCCGAAAGGCGAAGCTCTCGATTTACCGGTCAATCTACGTTCCCACCCTCACCTATGGTCATGAGCTTTGGGTCATGACCGAAAGGACAAGATCCCGGATACGGCCGAAATGAGCTTCCTCCGTAGGGTGGCTGGGCGCTCCCTTAGAGATAGGGTGAGGAGCTCAGTCACCAGGGAGGAGCTCGGAGTAGAGCCGCTTCTCCTCCACATCGATAGGGGCCAGCTGAGGTGGCTCGGGAATCTGTTCAGGATGCCTCCTGGACGCCTCCCTGGGGAGGTTTTCCGGGCATGTCCCACCGGGAGGAGACCCCAGGGAAGAACCAGGACACGCTGGAGAGACTATGTCTCTCGGCTGGCCTGGGAACGCCTTGGGATCCTCCCGGAAGAGCTGGAGGAAGTGTCTGGAGACAGGGAAGTCTGGGCATCTCTGCTGAGACTGCTGCCCCCGCGACCCGGCCCCGGATAAGCGGTTGAAGATGGATGGATGGATGGATGGATGGACTGCCATCAGGACACCAGTAAGAACTGGGTTGCACCTCTGCCTTTCCGGTCCCCTAGACCACAGCTACCCAACAACAGAGGCTATGCATACCGCCGCCTTTCTTCCCTCCATCAGACTCTAGAGAAGCGGCCAAAAATGAAGGCACAGTACCTGGAGTTTATGGGAAAACTGCTGGTCAACCAACACGCTGAGGTAGCTCCACCAATCCCTGAAGGCCAAGAATGCTGGTACCTCCCGTCATTTGGAGTCTATCATCCTAAAAAGCCCGAACAAATCCGTGCGGTCTTTGATTCCAGTGCTCCCTTTGAGGGAATCTCTCTCAACGATGTTCTACTCACAGGGCCCGATCTCAACAACAGCTTGTTGGGTGTGTTGCTCAGATTTAGAAAGGAACTTGTGGCTGTCACCGCTGATATCCAGCACATGTTTCACTGCTTCGTAGTAAGAGAAGACCACAGAGATTATCTACGCTTCTTGTGGTACCGTAACAATAATCCAAGCAATGAAATCATAGACTACAGAATGCGTGTGCATGTTTTTGGTAACAGCCCATCCCCTGCAGTTGCAATCTACGGCCTCAGAAGAGCAGCCAAGCAAGGAGAAGCAGAGTTCGGCAGCAACGCCAGACAGTATGTAGAGCGAGATTTCTACGTTGATGATGGGCTGAAGTCCTTCTCCACAGAAGCAGAAGCCATCAGTGTCATTGGGCGCACTCAGAAAATGCTTGCTGCGTCAAACCTTCGGCTGCACAAAATAGCTTCCAACAGACCTGCAGTTATCGAGGCATTCCCTCCTGAGGATCGCACCAAAGAAATTAAAGACTTAGACCTCTCTAGAGATGATCTCCCTCTGCAGCGAAGTCTTGGAGTGTCTTGGAACATTGCCACAGACACATTCACCTTTCAGACCCCAGATGATGAGAAGCCATACACCCGAAGAGGAGTTCTGTCTACACTCAACAGCCTATATGATCCTCTCGGCTTCCTGGCCCCAGTCACCATACGAGGCAGACTGCTACTCAGAGAGCTCTCTAAGCGAGCCGAGAACTGGGATTCACCACTACTGGGTGACATGAAACAGGAATGGACAACATGGAAAAGCTCCCTTCAAGACCTCCAGAAGCTCCAAATACCACGACCTTACTCATCATTCTCACCCTCCGACGCTCAAGACAAAGAACTCTGTGTCTTCTCTGATGCCTCTGTGCAAGCAATTTCAGCGGTGGCTTATTTAAAGCGCACCGCTAAAGATGGGAGATGTGAAGTCAGCTTTGTCTTTGGGAAAGCTCGATTAGCACCACTGCCAGAGATCACGGTTCCTAGATTGGAGCTATGTGCAGCAGTTCTAGCAGTCCAGGTTGCAGAGCTGGTAGTGGAGGAAATGGACTTGAAGTTTGACCGTATCAGTTACTACACTGACAGCAAGGTGGTGTTGGGGTATATTCACAACCAAGAAAGGCGGTTTTATGTCTATGTGAATAACCGGGTGCAGCGTATCAGACAGTCCTCATCCCCTGACCAGTGGCAATATGTTCCCACTGAGCACAATGCAGCTGACCATGGCTCCAGATCAGTTTCCGCAGCCTCACTTGGCACCACAAATTGGTTGTCTGGACCAGCATTCCTTCAGAACCCATCCCAACACCTCTTCAAACATGAAGAAACCTTCAACCTCATCAACCCTCTCACCGACGCTGAGATACGTCCATTGATCACAGCAAGCAGCACCGAAGTTTCGAAGCAACCAATGAGCACTGAAAGGTTTGAACGTTTCTCTACTTGGAGCAAACTCATAACTGCAGTTGCACACCTAATCCATGTCGCTCACTCCTTCACTCAACCTACACCAGACAATACTTGCCATGGATGGCATATCTGTAGTACAGGCCCCACCGAAGAAGAGCAGGAGAAAGCCAAAATCCTTGTGATCAAAAGTGTACAACATGAGTGCTTTTTGAAAGAACTGTGCTGCATTACAAAAGGCCAAAATCTCCCTTCCCAAAGCAATCTAAGGAAGCTACGCCCCATCGTTGATAGTAGTGGGTTGCTGAGAGTGGGAGGCCGTATTACGCAGTCCAACCTTGGGAGAGATGAAACCAACCCAATCCTCGTTCCTGGTCGGCATCATGTGGCTACTCTCCTTGTACGTCATCACCACGAAGCCGTGAAGCACCAAGGCAGGCATTTCACAGAGGGTGCCATCCGTGCTGCAGGGTTCTGGATTATTGGCGCTAAAAGGTGTATTGCAAGCCTCCTCTTCAAATGAGTCACATGCAGAAAGCTTCGTGGTAAGACAGAACACCAGCAAATGGCAGATCTGCCAGGAGAGCGGCTTCAAACAGCACCACCCTTTACCTATGTGGGCGTTGACATCTTCGGGCCATGGGAGGTGGTCTCACGCCGTACCAGAGGAGGTCACGCCAGTAGTAAACGATGGGCTGCACTGTTCTGTTGCATGTGCACAAGAGCAGTACACATAGAGGTTGTCGAGAGCATGAGTGCTGGTAGCTTTATAAATGCTCTGAGAAGATTCTTTGCTATCCGAGGCCCAGCAAAGCAGATCTACTCCGATTGCGGAACTAATTTCATTGGTGCTTGCAATGAGCTGAGCATGGATATCTCGAATTCAACTTCGGTGACTGTTGAGAAGTACCTTAAAGAACAGCAGTGCAGATGGGTTTTCAATCCGCCCCATTCATCCCATATGGGCGGAGCGTGGGAGCGAATGATTGGGATTGCCCGTCGCATCCTAGACTGTATGCTCCTCCAAAATGGATCATCTCGTCTCACTCACGAGGTGCTGACAACGTTCATGGCTGAGGTCTCAGCTGTGATTAATTCAAGACCCCTGATTCCTGTGTCGTCAGACCCAGAAGCACCACTTATTCTGACCCCAGCTGTGCTCTTAACCCAGAAAACCAGCATCCCTCCCTCTCCTCCTGGAGATTTTGGGAAAGCGGAACTTCTCAAAGGACAATGGAAACATGTCCAAAGCCTGGCAGAGACATTTTGGAACCGGTGGCGTCGGGAATATCTGAGCTCTCTCCAAGTGTCGATCCAAATGGCAAGACAACAGGCCAAATCTCAAAGAAGGAGACATTGTCCTGATGAAAGACAATCGGGCCAAAAGGAATGAGTGGCCAATGGCTATCATTGTGAAAGCCATTCCAAGTCAAGACGGAAAGGTCAGAAAAGTGGAAATTAGAGTCTTCAGAGATGGAGCTCATACAGTATTCTGTCGACCTGTTACTGAAGTGGTTCTTCTTCTGTCTTCTGAGAACTCTAAGTGAAGAATGACATTTATGTGGAGTCATGAAAGACCCCAGACGGGGAGTGTTATGGACCCCATATGGACCGCTGTTTATAATTTCATTGTGTTCTCTGTATATTGTTTGGCGCCCCCTGCTGGCAGTTGGGCGGTGGGGTCGCTTCTTTGGTCCCAGCATTACGTCACTCCAGTACGTCGTTGAGAGCGGAAGTGACGGTAACTAGGAGACCAATTTGACAGCTATGCTGGGGAGGAAGCGTTTTTGTGTTTTTCCTTTCTCTGTCGACCTTCATGGTTTGTTAAGACGCAATGTCTGGAAGTATATATGTTCGGAAGGTTTATATTAATATTGAGAATACATTATTTGTGAAGTTTAACTGATAGTTATTAAATTGTTTAGTTATTAAGTTGTTCACTAAGTCAGATGTTGTGAAGACTGTCTGTGGCTGTGTATTTTTATGCATATCTGTACTTCATAATTACTTACCTGTCATGATTAACTGTAAATGAGAAAAAACTTATTATTTACTGTATTTACAAAGTATGTACTCGCCTGATGTATTGTATATGTGCCTTTATTTGTTACAGTTTCACACTGAGGTTCAGTAAATCATCAATACAAGCCCCGGCTTCCCTGGTGTTATTGAGCCCTGTGTTTAACTGACTGGGTAACCTATCAGGTGGTGAGACCAGTACAAATGTAATCCACAAAGAATATTATGGTATCAGACTGAACTGCAGGTTTTAAAGCCAGGACAATGTGTTGGGTTTGTTTGCATTTCCTGTTTGCTTTAGGATGTATTTCAAAATAAAAAACAGAAACTATATTGATGGAATTTACTCAACGGAAATGTAATGTGCTTCTCTCATCTGCACATAAACACATTAACACAAAGTGAGCTGTTAGAGCATGAGGTGAGGCGGAGCAGGTGTTTTGGATTAGCTGGTTTCCCTGTTAACTGGTGACAGATTTCCTTTCGTGGACTTGGTCGCTGCGTTTAACAGCAGATGTTAAAAACTCAGGAGCGATTCTTGAGAACGACGTTGAACAGCATTCACAACAAAGTTTAAAAGTTTTAAAGAGAAAAAAACCTTTTGTCAGTCGTATTGTATGACCTGTTGTTGCCGGTTATCACTCGCAGCCTTAAGGAAGTCGGTCACCAGTTAACACGGAATCAAGTTAATCCGAAACACGGGGCAGCGGGTTACCTCCGGGGACAGGGACAGGCAGGCGGCCGGACACGGGCAGTGGCTCCGTGGGGCTGACCGGCTCCTCCGTGGGGCTGACCGGCCCCTCCGTGGGGCTGACCGGCTCCTCCGTGGGGCTGACCGGCTCCTCCGTGGGGCTGACCGGCTCCTCCGTGGTGCTGCTGGCGGGGCTGGGGTCGCTCGGGGTCGGGCTGGTCCACTGTGTCGGTGGACCACCATCCATAACGTTAGAGGTGGAGTTCCGGTCACTGGGCGCGGTGGTCCTTATCCCGTCGCTGGTTGTAGTTTCTATTGAAGCCACATCAGCCAAAAGCAGAGAGAAAGTTAAAGAAACACACACGACAACACAGGCCGCCATCTTTGTTTCATCGTTGCCATGGAAGTTCTTCTTCTTCCGTTGAAACCCTATGTACCTCCCTCGGCGTGATGAAACGACGACAGCACAACTGTTCCTTCTCCTGCTCAGGGTTTATTGATCTCAACACCCAACCCCAAACGTGAGAACTGAAACATACAAACACACATATTAATAAACAGAAACTTATGCAGTTAGCAAATATACACATTGCACAAAACAAATAACCTTAACCCTTCAACATAAGACACTATAATCCTTGTGCACAGTCAAATGTTTCCTGAAAGGCATTGTTGTTTATATAGTAAATTGTTTGTCTTTCTCTATTAAAACTTCAACCTTTTCATTTACAGCATGTGGTCTTAAATCCTTTAACTGCAATCACAAAACCCTCACACAACCCATATTTACAACATCAGACATGCACATGAAACCTACATTGCAACACAAACATTCACCCAAGCCTGCACATGAGAAACATGAGACACACCAGCACCCAGCTGCCAAGCATATTATACTGCCATCGCTATAATGATCAACACAAACACCACGTAAAACGGAAATTTACACACCTCATTGGCTGCATCTCCCTACAAGAGAGGTAAGCTGTGTGTTTCAGCTGTTTTTACAGACTTCTGGAGCTTATTTCTCCCTCCGCGTTTGTCCGTGCATCACTTAATCACTCCTACTTGAAACCTTGGCGGACGGTTAGTTCCGCTGTAAATACGCTCTCTGCCAGTAGAGGGAGGAACCGAAATTTAATCAAAGAGAAACGTCATCAATGATGAACTGCAAATGCAATGCAGTTACACCCTGAAATCCCTGTTCCCCCATGCTAAACACCATGGAGTGCCTCTATCGCCCCCTGCTGGCCAGTTACACTCACTACATCCACACCTGCAGGTATTCCTCAACCAGACAAAATGAATTTTCTTCAATAAAATGTTATTTTTCTTGACAAATATAGTCATATTTATCCTAATTTATGCACGCTTTTCTTGAGAGCCTTTCTGTGGGTTGTTTTATTCTCCTTAGTCAGTTTTTAGGTTCTCTTGTTCGTCCTTATCAGTTATCTTTCCGTCAATTTAACCTTTTGTACAGCCTCATTATGAAGTGAAGACAGAGTTTGTTCAGTCGACTCTGGATTACACACACACACACACACACACACACACACACACACACACACACACACGCTCAGTCTTGTATTTCTATCCTTGTGGGGACCGTCCATTGACTCCCATTCATGTCTAGCCCCTAACCCGAACCTATGCCCTAAACCTAACCTAAACCCAATTTTAACCCTAAATCAAAAACCAAGTCTTAACCCTCAAAAAGGCCAAAAAAGGCCTTTTGAAAAGTGAGGACCGGCAAAAATGTCCTCACTTTGCAAAAATGTCCTCACTATGTTGGTGAAATACGAATTTTGGTCCTTACCTTTGGGTATGTACAAGAACACACACACACACACACACACACACACACACACACACACACACACACACACACACACTCAGGTGAAAATATGAACTGTTGGGTGAGAGAGGAAGGCTTGAGAGGTAAAGAACAGGTGATGTCTTTCTGTATTTGAGGTACCCTAATTTATGCACGTGTTGTTCTTTTATTGTCTGGAGAATGGTAAATCAGTCAAGTCTGAGATCTGGTGCCAGATGCCACGGCACAACTTCGGGGGTGTCGTGGCATTCAGTGTGTCAGGACAGTCAGGGCTCAAAGACCTGGTAACGTCATTGTGGTCATAATGTTCTGGCCAGTCACATTATGCCTCATGGTTTTGTTTCATTCACTCTGAACTGGACTTGTAGTTCTCCAGACTGGTCTTGCTCTCGAGACCAATTCTTTGTGGTCTTGGCCTCGGTCTTGGTCTTGTCTTGGTCTCAGGATGTCTGGGACTGGCTGGGCGTCTGGAAGGGATCTGCTGGTGGTAAATGAAGGTGGGGCTTCATCATTCTTCAGTTTCGGTGCTGGCCGGCGGCTCCTCTCATCACCGTGTCTCTGCTGCTGCTCTCCAGTAGTCCGTAGACTGAAGGAACGTTATCACTCTACAGAACTGGAGAGGGCTGAAGAACGTCTCTGGACTTGGGCAGAGTGTCGGAGGGGCAGCGATGGAGACCAGCGCTGGGCGGATGAATTAAACTGTTACTTTAACAGATTTGATCCCCCCCCCCCACCCCCTCTGCCCCCCTCCCTCCTCCCCCTCTTCACACGTCTCCAGCCCAGGTGACCAGCTGCCTGGACCGTGGACTCCCTCACTGACCGTCCACGGTACATCACCTCTGAGATATTGACCCTCCTTCCTGATGCTGCTACAGGGCTGACAGCATACTTAGCCAGTGTTATGATGGGGCTTCTGTGGTGACTGGGGTAAGAGGTGGTGTACAAGCTCTGCTCCAAAAGAAGCTTCCTAGATATATCCCATACATCCACTGCTACAACCACCAACTGCACCTAGTAGTTGTGATGCCATGCAGAGTGAACCATGTGCAAAAAGTTGTTTTGGCCTCTCAAGTTCACTCTACAAGTTTTTTTCAGCACCACCATGTGTCCAAGAAATATGGTGCACCAAATCTGAAAAGGCTGCTTGAAATCCGATGGACAAGCCAGAATCCTGCCTGAGATGACAGAGGACGGTGATGCTGCAGTTGACCTGTGCACCGAGGCATCAGGCCTTTATGTCCAATTAAGAGGCATCGCTTCTTTGAGAGGAACGTTTCTGGAGCAGGAGCTTGGTGTCTTCAAACCAGCAAATGCCATTTTTGAACTGTTCGGTTGCTAACAAAGAAAAGCCAGAAAAGAAAAAGAAAGAAAATATGAAATGTTCTGTTGAATATCAGTTGTGTTTTCTAAATTAGACTGAGCATTTTTTTTATTAATAAGACTACCTTTCAGTTTTGTAAATATTGATTATAGTATGTGAAGTCTGACTTTATATTAAAATCTATTTGAGAATGAGGCCATCCAGTTCAGATATATTGGTGGTTGATCAAATCTACATGAAGGATATTTTATTTTTATTTCTCAGTTTCCCCCTTGAGGGATTGCCACCTTATTGTGGTGAGGGGGTTTTCATGCCTCAGTGACCTTCAGGGCAATACCAGCAGGAGCGTAGTCTTCAGGAGGGACACCCAGCTGGACAGGTCTGAAGGCAGAGCCTGACTCAGTGCAGTCCACTTCTCTAGGCTCGGGATGGACACAGAGCTAACAACCCAGTTTAATGAAGAAAACACTGTTACTATAAGCACAGGGGGAAAATGCTGGAACTTGATGTGAACATACGATGCTCCATCACATTTCTGACTGGCCCTCTTGTAGGCTATGCCTGCTACAGTAATGTCAAAGGTCATGATCAGGCTGATCTTTAACACTCCTCATATTCTGCATGTGGACTCGGTCACCTTGTTGTCTTGTGGTGGGTTAGACTCATGGCTATCTGGATTAAACAGCTGATAACAGTCAAAGAAAGCTGATAAAATAAGATAACACCTGCTAAATTAAGAAAAAAAAACCAGATGAAATGAGAACTTGGTTCGGCTCCTGGTTCTGGTCCTGGTCCTGGTCCTGCTCCTGGTCCTGACTCTGGACTTGATGTGGTCCAGCCTGCGGCTCCCAGACACCGGACCGTGTCTGGCTGTCAGTGTTCAAACAGCGACGACGCCTCGCTTGTAGCTAAAAGCTCCCTGCCATCAGCAGATCCATGAATTGAGAGGTTTTCCAAACCCTGGTCCGAGGTCCTGAGAATCCCGTCCTGTTTCCTGCAGACGCTGTGTCCTCCGGGGAGCAGAGGAAGCTCCGTCTGCTGTTAAAGCGGCTGGAAACGGCATCAAGCTGCACAGGACAGAGCTCAGGAGAAGCAGCCGGCGAGGTCTGAAGCTTCCAAACACATCTGGTGACAGAGTTCATGTGTCGATGTGGATTCATATCATCAGCCGCCCCTCATGGATGGAGCAGGAGGAGGACCAGAGACCGCTTGGTTTTTATTGATATTCTTTATTTATTTATTTTCCTATTTGCACCACAAGATGTCTTTTAAATGAACCGTGGCGGTTACCTGATCCCAGGCACAATTCCTCCTTTAGTTGGGTTGTCCCATCATGTCTTGACTAAATCATATTTAGTGGTTTGTTTCAACCTGCTGACAGGTGTTCCTCTTTTTTGCCGTGATGATGAGAGGTCAGGAAGGATCAATAACTGTGAAGCCCCTCCAATCCTACTTCTTGAGAAAGGGCCCTTGGTTCATTTCTGTTAAACTCTCATATATGGTGTGATATTTTGGATGAGATCATTAGGTCAATAAAACGCCTTTAACTTAAAACTGGGACCAAAGCAGTTACTAAGGACAATACAATTAACTGGATGAATGGGACTTTTCTTTGAAACACAACAGAAACCTTTTAATCAAAATAGCAAATTTCCAATTTAATGAAATAAAATAATTGTAAACAAAAACAGACTATGTTAAAACAGGTGCTATGAGTACCCTTGTAGTGGGAAAGTTAACACAAAGGTAAACAACAGTTCAAAAATCAATCTTTTTCTTCAGCAAATACAATATTTCACACAATCAGTGTCTCAGTTTCACAGTCTTCAAATATTTTACCAAAATAAAGCCGGCACCCCCTTTTTAAATTCGTTAATTAATTAAAAAAAAAAAAAAAACTTGCAGGCCTGAATCGTGGCTAGAGAACGCTGGAACCCAAAACGTAGTGTCCGATCACTCCCTGTGGAGTGATCGGACACTCTTTCTCTTTTCCCAGAGAAACGCTCCAGTCAGTCCAGTCATTCTCCATTTGTTTGATCTGACACACTTTCTGAAGTTCCTTCTTAACGCACAGTTTAGAACCTCGTTCTACACACAGACTGAGCTCTGCACCCGGGAGCCGTCTCCATGACAACAAGTGTGTTCCACTGGGACTGTGTGATGTCATCACAAGAGAGTGATGTCATCAGTTCAGACAGGCCAGCTCAAGTCACAGGTTTGACATTCGATTTTTGAGCAGCGCGGACGAGAGACACGGACATGACGAGACAGACAGAGCGGAGAAACAACGGACGCAGTTTCAGTAAGAGTCCATCTTTTCTTTAGAGCTTTGAGTTTACTGAGCTTTAATCAAATTACCTGCAGAAGTTTTAGAAACCAGAGACAAATGTTGGCAGATCTTCCTATGTTCAAACTCACTGGTATTTCTTTCTTTTGCAGACATGAGTGCAGAGCCAAGTAGCTTGCTAGCAGGAGGAACAAGCCTCCATCAGCCGCCACAAGAGCTGCCACCATGGTTAGCTGAGCGACCCATGGACAATGGAAAGAAGCGGAAAGGTGGAGTCAGTATCGACTCCGACTCTGAAGACAGAGCCAGCGAGTCGATGCCTCCGGCAAAGAGGAAGAGAGTTGACTCTGGTGAGCAGAAAGAGCCGGTCAGCCGACCAGCAGCACCCACAGGCTCAGCGAACGGCTCGAAGAAGACCAAGAGCAACCAAGAACAGTCAAGGACAGTCTGGCTGCGGGCCAAACGTCGGCCTCTGCAGGTTAGCAAGTCATCGGTCCAGAGCGATCACAGCTCGTTGTGCGACAGTGACAAAGAAGAGGAAACTCCTCCAAAGTCTCAGCCTGTTTCTCTACCGGATGAGCTCAACAAGATCCGCCTGTCCAGACACAAGCTGGAGCGCTGGTGCCACATGCCTTTCTTCTCTCGCACCGTGACCGGCTGCTTCGTCAGGATAGCGGTCGGGAACAGCAGCAGTCCACCAGTTTATAGGGTTGCTGAAGTTGTGGACGTGGTAGAAACGGAGAAGGTTTACCAGCTTGGATCGACGCGAACAAACAAGGGATTACTCCTACGGCACGGTGGCGACGCTCGGGTGTTCAGGCTGGAGTTTGTTTCAAATCAGGAGTTCACAGGAGGTGAATTCACAAAGTGGAAAGAAGCCATGGCAGGTGCTGGCCTGCAGGTGCCAACACTAGATGAAATCTCCAAGAAGGAGCAGTCCATCCAAGACGCCATCAACTACCAGCTTAACGACAAAGACATTGACGACATCGTCAGAGAAAAAGACAAGTTCCGAAAAGGTCCCCCAAATTACGCCATGAAGAAGACGCAGCTGCTCAAAGACAAGGCCGTGGCAGAGGAGCGAAGAGATGGTGGTCGAGTGAAGGCCATCCAGAAGGAGCTGGAGGAGCTGGAGGACAGGGCAGCTGCTCTGGACAGAAAACGGACTCAGAGCATCTCCTACATCAGCTCCATCAACCAGAGGAACAGAAGCTGGAATCTTACTGCGTCTCAGAAAGCCCTGGTGGCTGAAGGATACAATCCTTTCGCGCGGAGGAAGTGCCAGCCCACCCTGATGTCAAACACCAGAGATCCGTTGGCCCGAGGAGCGATCCTCGCTCAGCTCGACCAGAAGTACCGGAGCAATTCGGCAGCAGCACATCCTTCCAACGCAGAGGAGAAGACGCCAGCCACTCAGCTCTCAGAAGACTGGCTTCAAGCTCATGATTTTGATCTCAGCATCGATCTACAAGTTCCCACAGCAGGAGCACAGTCGCTGCCTGTGAGCTCCAACCCACTGCCTGTGAGCGGCGGCGCCCCCCGCAGGTCCTTCAGCCTGGAGGACTACAAGAAGAGGCGGGGGCTGATGTGATGCGGCCAGCGGAATCATATGGAAATGAGTTGTGACTTTATTCTGCTCGCTCTGCTCGGTCCGACACACAAAACTACACCCATCTATCAAGAGACATCTGACCTCCACCCGTCACTCTGGGAGGTTCATACATGTTCAGGGCGTCATGTGATCAGGGGTCTGTGGGGTCTGCGTCATGTGATCAGGGCGTCATGTGATCAGGGGGTCTGCGTCATGTGATCAGGGGTCTGTGGGGTCTGCGTCATGTGATCAGGGCGTCATGTGATCAGGGGTCTGTGGGGTCTGCGTCATGTGATCAGGGGTCTGTGGGGTCTGCGTCATGTGATCAGGGGGTCTGCGTCATGTGATCAGGGGGTCTGCGTCATGTGATCAGGGCGTCATGTGATCAGGGGTCTGTGGGGTCTGCGTTACCTTCAGCACCACATTAGCGCAGAGCGTGGGCTCAGTCAGAGAGGGCCTGACGGTCTGTCCTGCGCTGAGCTTCAGCTCCGTCTCGGTGTTGTCTGTAGACCGCAGGACGACTGACGACACCTCCAGAGGAACAACCTGACAGCAGGAAGCACAGACACTCAGTCTTCTGTCGTTTACACATCTGTCTGTGAAGTATCCAACCAGTCTCAGAGCTGTTATTTTCCTGACTGATTTCATCAAAACATTGATGACGACGCTTCAAATACAATAAAAGTCTAAAGTTTCAACATTTCACATCTTGTTTTCAACTTGAAGCTGGAATGATTTCCATGTCGTTCTGTTTTCTAACATCATACCATGCAGATTTAATGATTTCATGTCATTTTTATTCCAAACAATAGTTTTCAGTGAATTCCTTGTACTTCTGTGCAGCTGAATGACTGAGTGTGTTGCTGCGGGTTAAAGTTATCAAACTGAGAGAGCATCTGGTCCTGAGCGCGGGACTCACAGCCAGCAGCCGGATGCTGGTGTAGGCGTCCATGCTGAGAGCAGGCAGAGAGCCGCAGTCCTGATCCAGGACCAGCCGCCGGGAGCAGACGCTGCTCTGGTCCTTCAGGAACGCTGTGGACACAAACAACAACAACAACAGTCACGACCAGCCGCTCCGCTTCACTTTGCCTTTAGGAGTCCTGGATGTGTGAGCGGCTCTGAGGCCGTCACTCAGTCTGGCTTCTCTTTTATATGAGCTGCACTTTGGACCAGGTCTGGACGGCCTGCAGGTGTCTGAGCAGCCGGAGCACTTTCTAATAAAACAGGAAGTCACGCCACACCGGCTGCCATAAAGCATGTTAAATACAAAGCAAGGATGGCTGACAGCCAGAGGCTAGTCCCAGCGGCGAGGACAGAACTTTAATAACAGCTGGATCCAAAGGACTGAGGACGAATGAACCAGGCTGGCCGGCTTCACTGCATGATCTGCTTCACAGCTGGAAACGCAGAACAAAGCAAAGCCGAACACAGCTTAAACCGTTTAAAACAGAAACAACTGTCCTCCACGGAACAGGAAGAGAACCCTGGACCCTGGACCCTGGACCCCCGTTACCTGCAGGACTGCTGTCCACACAGTGAGCAGTGAGACCAGGAGCCGGCAGGAGAAACACACCCGTCTGTCCACTCTGGCCTGCTGTCAGCATCACGTCCCCCAGCTGGAACACACACTCAGCACTGTCAACACACACTCAACACACACTCAGCACTGTCAACACACACTCAGCACACACTCAACACACACTCAGCACTGTCAACACACACTCAACACACACTCAACACACACTCAGCACTGTCAACACACACTCAACACACACTCAACACACACTCAGCACTGTCAACACACACTCAACACACACTCAACACACACTCAGCACTGTCAACTCTGGCGCTTCTGGGAATGTTTCTACCTTGTAGTAAATGTATTCTGCACTCAATAAAACACTTTATAATGATTTTATTTTTCTACACTAAAAACTACTTTGCATACCTTAAATTGCACTGTTTAGTTGTCTGGCTGGCTGGTCAGCTTCTGCTAACTAACTAATCACTAGTTATGAGTTCGTTAGTTAGTTAGATACACCCTCTGTGGCCACTAGATGTCACTGTCTGACGCAGGAAGCTGCTTCAGAGCAGAGAGAAGTGTCCACAGCAGGGAGGAACCTGGACGAGCTGTGGGAGTGAGGAACATGAGGGACTGGAGAGAAGATGTCTGGACACGGACAGTTCAAGAAACGTCCATTACTTCCTATGATAAAACTCATCAATGGCCCCATCTGATCGACACTGCTGATCTGTGATCAGCAGAGGTAACACTGACAGGAGGAGTGGCGTCCACCTCGGAGCCTGCAGGAGGACGAGGTGAGCAGGTGACTGGCCTGGTATCCCGGGGAAGCCTGGGACTCCTGATCGCTGCTCTCTGAGCCAAACATGAAGACTGGCTTCAAGCTCATGATTTTGATCTCAGCATCGATCTCCAAGTTCGCACAGCAGGAGCACAGTCGCTGCCTGTGAGCTCCAACCCACTGCCTGTGAGCGGCGGCGCCCCCCGCAGGTCCTTCAGCCTGGACGACTACAAGAAAAGGCGGGGGCTGATGTGATGCGGCCAGCGGAATCATATGGAAATGAGTTGTGACTTTATTCTGCTCGTTCTGCTCATGCTGCGCCGTGATGACGCAATAGTCCAAGATGGCGGCCTGAGGTTCGGCTGGTATGCAGATGGTCTCTTTAACAGGAGCTTTCGAAGAAAAATAATTTAATGAAACAAGCGGATGGACGGAAGCAGAACAATGAGGACAGAGAAAGCTGCAGCATTAAGTTAATGAATAAACAAAGAAGAGAAAATCTCTGTTTATGTCGTTGTCACAGTTATTCCACTGTTAAAAGAGCACTGAAGCTTTACAGCATTTATTTACAGTCAACAAGAATGCAGTGAAACACATTTGAAGATAATCGCGTTCCCTGCTCCAGTCCAGCAAGACTCAGATCTTCAACACTCTGACCAGATGAATGAGTGCGATGAAAAGAGTGTATTTTCTGCTCTGTGTGATACAGGGATGTAACGAGGCAGCTGCTCTGTGTCAAACGAAAAGGGTTGAAGCTGTGTGTTCGTGGAAAATCACATCTGTCTGATAATGTTTACAGTCAGAATCCAGTGTGGAGAGCCAGGCAGAGGCCTTGGAGAGGAGAGCAGAGGCTCCGTTCACCACAGGAGCGTTCAGCTCAGGTGTGTGTTGAGCTTCTTCTTTTAACGACTTTCAGATCTCCAAAATCATCTGGCAGGTGAAACGTTATTGTTCATGGGCCAGTTTTGGTCCACGGGCCAGCAGTTGTCAGTCACTGATTTGTAGCATGGTGGCCAAGTGGTAAGGCGTTGGTTTCGTGAACCGAAGATAATGGGTTCGACCCCCATCCATGGCTCTGGAGGTGAAATGCTTTAAAGAATCACTTCAGCTGATGGTCCCAGTGGAACCTGGTGCTGAGTAGCAGGAGTTTCAAGCATAAATACATATGGAGGGCTACTTTACAATTGTGATCTTGTACAGTTACAAGTTACTTGTCAAAAAATGTAATGAGTAACTTACTGTAATTACTTAAGTTAGAAAGTAATGATTACGTTCAGATTACTTCACCAGCAAACATAAATAAATAAAGACACACAATTTCAATGTGTCGTGGAACTTCAGTGACATGTTCAGTTATTGATAATAAAACTGGATGTATGATTAAAGGTGCATTCAGGAGTTTGCACATTTAATGCGAAACAGCGGCCCCTGTAGGCCTTGGGTGTAATGCAGCTTAGTGAAACGCTCGTGCCTGTGGCTTGCTTCCATGTACGTGCACGGAAGAGGGGAACTCCTTCCTGGCTCTTTAAGTAGCGCTCGAGTAAAATTTAAAGGGGCTGTATCTGCTGCTCAGAGAGGCAGCCCCTCCCGCACCGTGAAAACACTCTGTTTCCCACGTTCACGTCACACGGTGAAGATGGCTCCCCTGAGCCCCCCTCCTCCTCCCGCAGGCCCTCGGCAATCAGCGTTGCCGCTTTTTGTATCTCCGATTATGGAGATAAACTTTGGCCATCGTCTGAAAGCAACAATCAAGCAAGAGCAAGAGTCTGAAGCGTCTGCTCTTGGTGAGTTTCTAACAGGAAAACACGTTTTCGCGTGTCTTTGCGTGTAGAGAAGCTAAAGCTAAAGAGCTAAAGCTAACCCTTAGAGACACTAACGCATGACGTATTTCTTTTGAAGCGCTGATTGGTTGGAGTAGCTGTCAGTCAAAGTCCACAGGGGGAGAGGCGGGATTTTCAGTGAAACGGAGCGTTTTCTCTTCCGGCTTTCAGAATTAGCCCCAGAAAATCTTTTATTTCACACAAAATGACTTTTCCTTAGTGCCAAAAATAAACTATTACCATGTTAATGCCATTTCTAGGGTTTGGACGAGCTGAAAAAACATGATACAGCCCCTTTAAGTTTCTTCTGCCCGGTGGGTCTGTGTGGAGCTGCAGTGCTGGAAGCTGGTCTGTTCTTACTTTCTGAAAGATCCATCCTCATCCTGCTCAGTTGTTGCTGCTCAGCATCTAGAGTAATGGCGGACAAAACAAAACCTAAGCAAGTCAGGTCAGCAGTCGCGTGCATTACGTCACATCCTCACAAATTCTCCCCAAAAAAATTCTGATGCCGGACCGGCACTGCAACTTTCAAGAGACAATTTAGCGCTGTTAGCGGTACTTGTCATGAATATGTCAGGGAACATTGTACACATCTATTATATCCCAACAGATGGATCGGACAACGGCTTGACTTCAATGAATGAGGCTTTATTCTTGCATACATTTCCCATGATTCCGGGCGCGAACAGCGCCTACAAATACCCGACGCGTGCTGACGTCAGCACCATGTGACCAACACCACATTTACCCCCCCCCTGAAAAACACAACAAACAACCGCGTTCAAGCATGACGTAACAAAATAGCTACTACACAACCTCCCTAGGTAAACTGGGTGGACTACCAGTTTACCTCCATAGCCCTGTGGATTATTCTGCCACATCACAGGCTATGTACCTAAACTCGACTCAAAAATCCGTGACGTAGTCCCTGAGGTATGCAGGCCTCTGACGGGCCCTAACCGGACGAGCTTCTGGCTGCGCTGACTCAGATGGCTCAGCCAATTCACCGGGTTGCCCTGCCGGAGCCTCCATCGGCTCATGAAGTGGATCCCAAACCCCATCTGTCGTGACGAGATCTGAGGGAGTCAGGTGATCAGTCAGTGACGGTGGCGCCACCCGTCGGAGACGACTGGCATGCCAGCGCGAACCGTCTGCCAGGCGGAAAGTGGCCGGTCCCAGCTGTGCTGCGACCTGCAGCGGCGTGGACCAGAAAGAGAGCAGCTTGTGGGAGCGAGTGGGTCGCCGGACTCGAACCCAGTCCGACACGGCCAGCGCTGGATGCCTAGCCCGATGCTCCTTGTCAAACCGCTGTTTCATGCGCCGTTGCTGCTCTGCCACTCTGCCCCTGGTGGAAGTCGCCACTGCCGGGACGTTGCTACCAGGCCGACGCAAGCGATCCAGAGGGAGCTGCAGCTCACGCCCCAGCATCAGGAGCGCCGGTGAACTGCCAGTCGTGGAGTGTGGTGTTGCTCTGTAATGCATCAGCGTGCTCTGCAGAGAGTCCGAAAATGGGAGGCCGTCCGCCATGTGCGCCCTGAGCCCATTCTTAAGGGTTTGATTGAACCTCTCCACGCCGCCGTTGGCCTGTGGGTGGTACAAGGCAGTCCTGATGTGCTTAATCCCCCTCCCCTCCATGAAAGCCGCGAAATCGGTCGAGATGAACTGGGGCCCGTTATCCGTGGTGATGGCATCAGGGACGCCCCAGCGGGCGAACAGTGAGGAGAGGAAACCGATGACCACCGTAGTGGTAACAGACCCAGCAGGCAGCACTTCTGGCCATTTGGAGTGGAGATCATAGGCCACCAGCAGGAAGCGTTGATGATGCGGGGTGCCGTGGAGTTCGCCACAGATGTCTACCTGAATGTGGGTCCACGGTGTCTGAGGCCACGGCACAGGCTGCAGAGGTGGGGAGGGAGGTGGGCCGGTTTTACCGCTGGTGAGGCAGGCTGCACAGTCCCGAACTAGGTCCTCAATGTCTCTGTCGATGCCTGGCCACCAGACTAACCCCCTGCATCTTTGTTTCACTCTGACAATGCCCAGATGGCCGTCGTGGACCATAGTCAGGACACGTTCTCTCAGGGCCCTTGGGATCACAACCCCCTAGCCACGCAGACATCATTCCAGCAGGAGAGGTCGTTCCTTACTCGGTGGAAGGGTGCCAGGTCCTCCGAGACCCTAGCAGGCCAGCCGCTACGAATATAAGTGCACAGCTGTTGAAGCACAGGGTCCTGTGCGGAGGCTGTCTGCAGATCTGAGAGAGAAACGGCTGCCTGAAGGGGTGTGTGCAGCATGAGGATCAGTTCTGGTTCTGCGGCGTCCTGGGTGGTGTCAGGAGTGGAGGTGGGTGTGGCTCTAGAGAGGAGATCTGCCACCACATTTTCTCTGCCTGGCGTAAACTGTGTAGAGAAGTTGTACGCCTGCAGCCTCTCAGACCAGCGATAAAGGCGCAACGGTTTGTGACCTGATCCAGTGGTGGCCAGGAGAGCTGTGAGAGCCTGGTGGTCGGTCCGCAGCGTAAAATGCCTGCCATAGAGGTACATGTGCCACCGCTCACATGCCCAGACGCAGGCCAGCGCCTCCCTTTCCCCCACAGAGTACTTCTGCTCAGTGGGAGTGAGTGTCCGTGAGGCGAACGCCACCGGGCGTTCCACCCCTTGGTGGCGCTGTGACAAAACTGCGCCGACCGCGGTATTGGAGGCATCACATGTGACGAACGTAGGACTCTCCAGGTCAAAGTGAGCGAGCACAGGCGGAGAAGTCAGTTGTGACTTGAGCCGTTGAACTGCTGTGGAGCATGCAGCAGACCAGGTCCAGGGGACGCCCTGCTTAAGGAGGGCGCGCAGTGGTGCAGTGGTCTCCGAGTAGAGGGGCAGGAACCGCAGGTAGTAGGCTGTCATCCCCAAGAATGAGGACAGCTGCGCAGGACAGGAGGGCTCAGGCAGGCGCAGGATGGCGTCCACATTAGAATGTAGTGGACTCAGACCCTCAGCAGTCAGGTGGAACCCCACAAACTCGATGGCAGCGGCTGCAAAGATGCACTTCTCCCCGTTGAGTGTGAGGCCGTGACCCACGAGCACGTCCAGGACCCTGGAGAGGCGGTCGTCATGCAGGGCGGGTGTTGCTCCGTGCACGACGATGTCGTCCAGGTAGATGACCACGCCAGGGATGCCCGCAAAGATGGTGACCATGATCTTCTGGAAACAGCTGGGAGCAGAACTGAGTCCAAAGGGCATGCGGGTGTAGCGGAAAACCCCCATGTGGGTCACAAACGCGGTGAGGTTGCGGCTGTCCGGGTGAAGGGGAACCTGCAGGTAGCCCTGGCGAAGGTCCAGCTTAGAGAAAACTGTTGAGCCATGAAACTGTGCCGAAAGCTCCTCCACTGTCGGTAGCGGGTACTTATCCGGGACCACAGCTTTGTTCACCTGCCTGAGATCAACGCAGGGGCGCAGACCACCCGTCTTCTTCTTAGCCACCACCAGGTTGGAGATCCAGGGCGATGCGTCGATCCGCTCGATGATGCCAGCATCCAGCAGTTTCTGCAGCTCGGCGGTGACATCATCACGCAGGGTGAGGGGTAACCTGCGCAGAGGCTGGATGACGGGGCGCACTGTGGGGTCGATGAGCGGCTGGTGGTTGAAGGCGGTGAGGCAACCAAGCCCGATGAAAAGCGCCGGCCAGCGCTGCTGCCATGGCGTCGTTACAGTCAGGATGGTGGCACCCAGGTTGTCAGTGATGGAAAACCCCAGGGCACAGAAGAGGTCAAACCCCAGGAGGTTGGCGCCGTGGCGGGA
The DNA here is from genome assembly GCF_902148845.1 of Salarias fasciatus. Lineage (NCBI taxonomy): Eukaryota > Metazoa > Chordata > Actinopteri > Blenniiformes > Blenniidae > Salarias > Salarias fasciatus. Next base: position 33,125,279 of record NC_043746.1, on the reverse strand, counting down.
CACCTGGAATGTGAAGGCTGGGAGGACTCTTGAACCATAGCTCACTGAAAAGGTGGCGGTGCCGATCATGTTGATTTTAGAATGGCCGTACCCATACAGTTCATCTGCTCCTGCTTTAATGGTGTGTTTTGGAAAAAGCTGGCGAACTGTGGACTCACTGAGGAGGGACCTGGAGGCAGCTGTGTCCAGGAGCAGGGGCAAACACACCCCATCCAGCTCCACTGTACACCAGGTGAAAGGCTTGGAGGCTGAGCCCACGGTGTGGATGGTGGTCGGGCTGGACGGGCGAGATGAGCGGCGCTGGGGTCTCGCAGCTGCGGGTACTGAGCGGCACACTTTGGCAAAGTGATTGGGTTTCCCACAGCGTTGACACCTCTGTCCTATAGCTGGGCAGACCGGTGCGCGTGTGGGATGGGACGTTGAGCCGCAGGATCGGCGCGCCGAGGGGCCCCGGTAACCCGCAACGTTAATCTCCAGCTCGTCAGGAGGGTAAGTGGGGTCGGGAAGCTGCGCCGCCGGGGCCACTGTCTGTGCGAGTGAAGCCGAGTGCGACGAAGTTGGATTCGCACACGTTAGCCGTGATGTTAACTGCGCCGCCGACTCCAGCTGAAACGCCATCTCCACCGCCTTGGACAAAGGCAGATCATCCGGTGCCATAAGCAGTTTCTCACGTAGCTTCGGATCAGATGTGTGCTCCGCCAGCTGATCGCGAATGAACTCATCTTCCAGATGATCGAATTTACAGAGGCTCGCCAAACACCGGAGATCCGTGACATACTGGTGTACCGGCTCACCTGGTCTCTGTCTGCGCTGCCGAAAAGCGATCCTCCGGACGATCACGCTTTGTGGAGCCGCGAAATGTCCTGCCAGTAAAGCCACACAGTCCTTGTACTTCTTAGCCGGTCCAAGTGTGCGGAAGATGCGCTGTCCCTCGGTTCCCAGGCTATGAATTAGCAGCGCCTGTAGCCGCGCTTCGCTGGCGTCGGCTAGCCCGGCTGCAGCAATAAAAGTCTGAAAGGACTCGTACCATCGGGCCCAGGGGATCGGCGGCTCGCCCGGCAAAGCGAGAAACTGAGGAAGAGGTGTAAGTGGAAGCTCCATCCTCGTCGCCAATATTATATCCCAACAGATGGATCGGACAACGGCTTGACTTCAATGAATGAGGCTTTATTCTTGCATACATTTCCCATGATTCCGGGCGCGAACAGCGCCTACAAATACCCGACGCGTGCTGACGTCAGCACCATGTGACCAACACCACAACATCATTGAATATTTCTAACATATTTATGGTGGAAAATAAGTATTTTTAAAGTTGAAAAACTCCTTAAGGGAATACTCCACCCAAAAAACGATTTGGCCTCATTTTCTACTCACCCTCATGCTGAGAAACACTCTGGAGCACTTTTTTGATGTTTCAAATGCAGTTGGAGATGTTTGGGGACTTTCGTAGTCAACAAACAGGGACCGACAGAGCCCGACAGAAAAAATGGTCCACAAAGTCCACAAAAACGTGTCCATTTCCCTTCATACTGCTCGTCCGCTGTAATCCAAGTGTCCTGAGCGCATAACGTCCATAATTAATTCTTAACGAGGTAATTTAGTATATTTTAAGAGCCCAAACAGTGCGCTTTCATACTGCTCCAGTGTATGTCTGCGCGCGCACCCTGAACTACGGAAGCCGCAGCAGACCAAGCAACACGCTTGCGCGCATTCAGCGACTACTTTTCTAAATTGCAAGCGTAGAAGAAGTTCCGCTGTTTATATTCTGCTGTGAGTGACCGAGCTGTGGACAATCACAAAAGTGATTGGCTGCTGTTTTAAAGCTTTGAATTCGGTGTCCTGCTGAAAGGGCACAAGCGTGTTGCTTGGTCTGCCGCGGCTTCCGTAGTTCAGGGTGCGCGCGCAGACATGCAATGGAGCTGTATGAGAGCGCCCTGTTTGGGCTCTTAAAATATACTAAATTACCTCGTTAAGAATTAATTATGGACGTTACGCGCTCAGGACACTTGGATTACAGCAGACGAGCAGTATGAAGGAAAATGGGCACGTTTTTGTGGACTTTGTGGACCATTTTTTCTGTCGGGCTCTGTCGGCCCCTGTGTTGACAACGAAAGTCCCCAAACATCTCCAACTGCATTTGAAACATCAAAAAACTGCTCCAGAGTGTTTCTCAGCATGAGGGTGAGTAGAAAATGAGGCCAAATCGTTTTTTGGGTGAAGTATTCCTTTAATGCACCTTTAATGGAATAAAGAACAACAGGCAGAAAAATTACAAAAGGAAACACTGCAGTAATCTAAATTATTCATACGTTGCTGTGAAAATGACACAAGACACCCATCAAATTTATTGTCATCATTTCTAGTGAGTTCTCTCAGAGGCCTGCTCTACTGTGTTCCTGAGCCTGGAGTTAAACAGATCCTCATGTTTGTCCTGAGCAGTGGAACCAGCTCGGTGCTGATGATCACACCTCATACAGGATGGGAAAAAAAATAAATAAATAAAACATCTTTTTTTGGTCTCGATCTCCAACTGAACTGGTCTTGGTCTTGACTTGGTTGGTCTTGGTCTTGAGACTCTCTGGTCTTGGTGGTGTCTCGGTCTCGGTCTCGGTGGTCTTGACTAGAAGTCTCCTCTAAACCTCCGGCAGTGGTTTTAAGCTGACACTTTATAAAATGACTTTTTTACTGAATGCATAAGGATGATTTTAGTTGTTTCCTTTTATCCCCGTGGTATCCTCATTTCATTTTATTTTATTTTATTTTATTTTATTTTATTTTATGAAGTCATGTCTGACAGAGGAGCCAGGCTCTGTGCTCACGAGGAGCTTCACCCTTTACTGGACAAATCGCCAGTATGAGAACGGTCACCATGTCTCCTGTTGGCCGAAGCTGAACAACTGTTCAGAACATTGCTTGATGCGTCTGATGTGATTGTGGAACATGTCAGGTACCCTGCTGGCACTTTTTGGAACGTTTCCTTTTCTGTGAACTGAGACTTACTTTTCATGTCGTGCTGCTGAAGCGCTCTTTCTTTTTGAACTTCTGTCTGTGTGTTTATTGATGAATATGAAAGAAGTCTTCAGACAGACGGATTACAGGTTCTATTTGGA
>NC_043746.1:33114666-33117166 GCF_902148845.1 Salarias fasciatus | reverse complement strand
GTTGTTGCTGCTCAGCATCTGGAGTAATGGTGGACAAAATGAAAGCCAAGCAAATCAGGCCAGCGGGAGGCGCATTACATCATTCCTCTCAAATTCTCCCCAAATGAATTCTGGTTCTGGACCGGCACTGCAACTTTCAAGTGACAATTTAGCGCTGTTAGCGGTGCTTACAATGAATATGTCAGGGCACATTGTACACATCATTGAATATTTCTAACATATTTATGGTGGAAAATAAGTATTTTTAAAGTTGAAAAACTCCTTAATGCACCTTTAAAGGAAAAGTTTGGTTTAAACAGTTTTCACGTTGTTTATAGAATGAAGTAGAACAATCTCCTCACCCAGAAGGCTTTTCTGATCTGAACAGTGCTTCAGGAGAAATTTAGATCCAAAATCGAGCGGTGGACATCCGTATAGGTCTAGCAGACGGGCCATCGGTAACGCCGCTCCTAAAACGGCTTTAATCGTCCAAAAACTCATTAGTTTCACCAATATTTCCTCGTGGTCCGCTCAGCCTCTCCTCCACCACAGATATTCGTCCATTTTGCACTAAACTGGAAGAAGAAAGTTGTTGTGTAGCCTCCGGTTGCCCCGGAAACAATGAGCCGTGCTGCGCATGGCGCGGCAGCCGTAAACAAAGCTTTCAGGTCAACAAAACAACCAAAACATTCATCTCTGTAATATGCTTGAAAGAAGTCCAGAGGCGTTTGGAAGCATCAGGATGTTTGTTCCAAGAGCAGGAATCAGAAACATGCGTTAGGAAACACACACACACAACACTGCGGCTTCTGCAGCTGCAGCTTACCTAGACACATATCTAGACACGCTGCACTTCTTACTGAACATATATCTGCATATATGACACATCTGGCGACACCGGGCTGTGGTGGAGGAGAGGCTGAGCGGGCCGTGATGAAATATTGGTGAAACTGAGTTTTTGGACGATTAAAGCCGTTTTAGGAGCGGCGTTACCGATGCCCCGTCTGCTAGACCCATACGGATGTCTGCCGCTCGATTATGGATCTAAATTTCTCCCGAATCACTGTTCAGATCAGAAAAGCCTTCTGGGTGAGGAGATTGTTCTACTTCATTCCATAAACAACGTGAAAACTGTTTAAACCGAACTCATACTTTAATATGACTCTAAGAATCACTGGGAAACTGTAAAAGAAGCTCCTTGAGATTCTGAACCAGTTCCACTGGTTCTGACCAATCACACGGCTGATTCCAGACGCCTGAAAGAGAGAAGGAACTGCTCTGCTAATCCTGGGTTTGAATAGACCGTCACACATTATATCCTCCACACAGACGGACACACGGCCGACCAGGCGCCTGGAACCAGAGCAGGTCAAGAAAATGAGTAAAGACTGAAAAAGCTCCTGCGGATTCCAAACCCGCCGCTCCTCTGACTTTACCTGTTTCATCCTTCACTGTGGCCTCAAGCTGATAGTTCAACCTCCATCTTTAAGTCAACCAAATTTCAGAAAACATTCGCCGACACTGACTCCCGCTGCCTTTACCTCCAGCCGCCTCACAGACAATCAGTGTCCTATTGATCGGGTCAATAAATACATGATCGGTCACGCCGCATCAAATCCATCAAACCAGAGGTGACGGGGCCAAATCACGGACAGACCACTTCCTGCTTTAATACCGGGACGGCATGAGGCCCGCTCAGTCCCCGCCTTTAAAACACACACATTCACACCGTATCCCGTCCGTCAAATGCAAATGATCCATCAAGACCAGGACCTTGGCTTTGCCTGATTTCCTCCCAGTTATTACTGGTTATTACTGCCAATATGAAAGCCCAGGCCTGATTTATCCCGGGCGGCGCCGAGTGCAGAGCTCAGCTCATTTCAATCACAAACGGCAGCGTCTTGATTTACACCCGCCACTGTTTTAATAGAGCCGGCCATGGTCAGATTTAAACTAGCCCGATTAATCAACCAAACATTCAATATCTCCCATTCAGCCGGCCCGCTGGCGGCGCACGCCCGCTCACAATATGAATTTTCCGGGAGATTTCTCTATTGATCGACAGACAGATGATTTGTGGGAAACATCGTGGGGAGATCGATCGGCGGCCAGTCGATAGCTCACAGGGAGAAATGAAGTGTGCTGACGTGAAGGCCAGGAAGTCAAGTTTGCATGTAGTTTCATAATGCGCAGCTCCAAGGGGTGAGAGCCGCGGCCTGCCGACAGCAGGGACTCGAACCGGCAACCCCTCAGCCGCAGTGCTGCAAGCTGCAGCCAATGAGGGTTAATAAAGGAGCCAGAGGAGGCAGCAGGGTGGCCAGTGACTTTTACAGCAATCACACTCATGTTTCTCTTTTACACACACAGCTTCACACACACTCTGCTACTTTACTGCTGTTCCACTTTACTGCTCCGCTCTGCAGGGAGACCTCTGTCTTTAGGGTGTGTGTGTGTGTGTGTGTGTGTGTGTGTGTGTGTGTGTGTGTGTGTGTGTGTGTCCAGCGGTACGAGCGCTGCTGGG
>NC_043746.1:33077166-33112166 GCF_902148845.1 Salarias fasciatus | reverse complement strand
GGGCCACGCCGGCCCGCGCCCCCATGTGTGTCGCCCCGACGCAGGTAAACAACAAATAGCTATTTCCAGTGGCGCTCGGGGGACGTGGCGTGACAGGGCGGTCTCCGGCGGCCGGGTTCAGCGGGCCGGACAGGAAGCTGCTGCCTCCTCGGCGCCGCTCAGGCTGCAGGGCGCTCCTGCTGGGCTCCAGGGAGAACCACTGGAGAAGAGCCGGAGCTACGATGGATCCTGTGTCGGGATTTAAGGCCCCTTTACACCGATTTTACATTTTCATTTCAGAAAAGTTTAGAGTTGATGTGAAACTTCTGAAAAGGATCTGCTTAATGCTGAAAACGATGCAGCTAGCATGCTAGGCTACCAGGTGGCTGCAGAGAGCAACACACTGGAAACATGAACACTGGAGAACACGGAGAACAACACACTCTATTGCTGCAGACAGGTGAAGCGATGCAGGACAGTGGGTCGTTGTTCATGTAAGTCCTCCTGAGAAAACAGGAGTTCAGCGTGACGGACGGATAATGCAGAGGACAGGAGCGTCCGCCTCAGTGGCGCTTCAGGAGCGGCCGCTGCTTGACTCGTGCTCTGGGGTTTGGTGAAACGCGTGGCGCTCAGTGACGTGGCGAGCTTATTCCAGACGCTGGCCGCTTCATGATGGGCTCTGGAATCGGCTGGTTTCTCATTCTTCTCATTCTCTTCTGAGGCTAAACGCCGTCTGTGTTGCTGCAGGCTGCTGAAGGCTGAAGGTGATGATTGTGACGATCAGTCAATCCTGTCATGTGACCCGGGAGCCGTGCACGTGGCCGTTTGCAGCATTAGAATCAGTCTGATGCAGAGCCTCGCCACCTCCTGCTGGAATCAGACCGCAGACCTGAACGCCCTCTGCTCAGACCCCACATGGTGTGTGTGTGTGTGTGTGTGTGTGTGTGTGTGTCGGGGTGGTGCTGTGGGTTCAAGCGCAGCCGGCGCCCCCAGCTGGCTGTCATGGCGCTGCGGCTCACCTCTGGCGGCCGCGGGGCTGCGGGGTCAACACGCTGTTTTACCAACAGGAAAGTGATTCTCCGCAGCTGTCAACATCCATCAGCCTCAATCACGCACACGCACGCCGCCGCGCACGGGTCGGCCGGCGGCCGCACGCACACACCCAGGCGCGGCGGCGGCGAGGCGGGGTCAGCCGCTCATAAAGCCGTAAACAACAGAAAATGGTGTGTGGCTGGAAAAGTGTCAGCTCAATTGGATTGTGCAAACGCTGCTCTGTTTTCCAGCGCCGCTTTATTTTCTCTGTCCATGTTGATACGTCTTCTATCTCGCCGCTCGCCGCCGGGTTTTCCCTCCCTCTGAAGGCTCGCGGCTCTGTTCCCCCTCTTCCTCCGCCGCTCGCCGCCTTATCTGTGCTCCAGGATGCGGACGTCCGGCCGCACATTTCAATTATTCCCTAAACTGTCAGGACGGCCACATAATCAATCACAGCTTATTGGTATATTTCAGCTGGAGAGAACCGGCGCGTCAGGAGGAGGAACGCAAGGCGAGCAGAGAGCAGAGGCTCATCCTGTCGGAAACCCTCCTGTATGTGAGCGTCCTGCGTCCTGCTAATGTGTTTTTAAGCAGACCGGCGGTCCGTCAGCCGCCGGACCGCTTTGACCTTTGGCCCCCTTCTCTCCTCGGAGGATGAATCCTGATTATTTTGGTGACCCCTCGCTGGCGCCGTGACCAGGAGGTCAACTTTTTCAATTATTAGGTGAAATATCTGAACTAATTTCCTGGATGGATTGGAAAACTATGCAGTCAGACGCCCAGAGGAGGAGTTCCCCTGCAGGCCCCTGCAGGCAGCTGGGAGCCACAGAGCCACGCCACCACCAGGGCCGCCGCCCTGATGTTGGACACCGTCGTGGTTGCGTCTGTGTTCAGTGGGTGAGGGTCATGTGACGTGCGTGAGGATGAACTCACCAGCGTCTTCAGCTCCGCCTGAACCCGGCCAGGTGTGTTTGCCACCGCGCCTTCACGGCTTTATTAGTGCGACACGCAGCGCAGGTGTGTGTGGCCTCACTATTTCCTCTCTTATCGGCGGCGCTCAGGCGACATATGGATCTGCAGCCTCATTGGCTCGGAGCTGGACGGCGTGAGCTCGTCTGCCGGGATATCTGCTTCCACCGGGCCGGGATGAGAGTCAGATCTGTGTTGTCTAATGGGATAAATTGTATGTGTGTGTGTGTGTGTGTGTGCTGTGATTTAGATGTTCAGCCCTATATTCTCTCTGCCATCTTCATTGTTTTATCTCCCACACACATATACACACACCTGACAGGCCCATCCAGGCTAATAGATAGTATTTTAAATCATATTACCTCCATTACAAACTGTTTTATTGTCCTGGCACATCTGTCAACCTACTGAGTGCCTATGATGTGTGTGTGTGTGTGTGTGTGTGTGTGTGTGTGTGTGTGTGTGTGTGTGTGTGTGTGTGTGTGTGTGTGTGTGTGCGCTCTGATGCTATCTGTTCGGGGGAATTGCAGCTGGGCTGCAGGAGAGCGGCGCTGCTGCTGCTGGGAGTTAAAAGATTGAGCTGCAGGACATATATCAGAGGCGAGGAAGGAGGGGACAAAGACATAACGGCGCGCTGAGGGGACGGGGCGCGAGCGGGAGAGGGGGACGGCGCGGGACGCCATATAAACTGCGGCTGTGATCGGCGGCCTGACCCCACTTTGTCAGCGCGGCCCGGGTGTGAGGACCAGATAATGAGAGAGAGTGATGGCGGCGGCGGGTTAGAGGCGGCGTGCTGCGGACGCACCAGGCCGTAAACACACGCCGTTTCACCCCCGGGGTCAGTCCAGCCGCAGGTTCAGAGGGAGGTCCGGCCAGACAGGAAGAGCCCAGGAGGAGTGTGTGTGTGTGTGGACTGGAAACACACAGGGAAACATCGTCACATCAGTCCTCTTTTAACATTAGGTTCTAAGAAGTGCATTCAGTCCCATTCAGTGTGACTGGTGTGTGTGTGTGTGTGTGTGTGTGTGTGTGTGTGTGTGTGTGTGTGTGTGTGTGTGTGTGTGTGTGTGTGAATGCTGGAGGTTATGGGTGCAGTGTTGATATAACCGGTGCCTCCAGTGTGTGTGACGGGCCGCTGGGCGCCGGTGTGTGTGGACGCGTGGAGCCGCCATGCAGAACACACTCTGATGGGACACACACTCACAGGCTCCGACACACACATCTCCGCCAGGCTCCCTCCATCCAGAACGCTCTCTGATGGCTTCATCATCGTCCCGGCTCCCAAACAGCCGCCGCTCCCGCTGCATCCGCACGCGCACGTGTGTGCGTGTGTGTGTGTGTGTGTGTGTGTGTGTGTGTGTGTGTGTGTGTGATATAGAATAATCTTCATGGGGAATATTCAGATTTATAGTTGGGTTATTAATTGCAGTGGCGCTTTAAGTTATTCCTATTTTATGGGGCGGAAAGATAATAACCTAATAAGTTTCACTGTGTGTGTGTGGTGTGTGTGTGTGTGTGTGTGTGTGTGTGTGTGCAGGCGAGGTCGCCGAGGTCAGGGTGTGTTTGTATTGTTTCCAGTGTGAATATTCAGGTCGGGGTCGGCGGGGCGGAGCGGATCGCTCAGCATCACCTCCAGCGTCTCGGTCCAGAGCCCTGGAGCTCTCCGCCAGCGGCGGCGAGCGTGACGCCCTCAGGAGGATCCCCTGACACCACGCGGCTCCTCCTGCCCTCATGGGGCTGGAAGGGAGCCGCGATCAGAGACCTGCTGGCTATGAGTGAGAGGAAGTCTCTCATGTTACACTGCAGAGACGCTCAGTGTTAGAACTTGTCTGATGGTTCTGGAGAAGGTGAATTCTAAAAGCAATCTGAAACATATCAGGCAGACAGAGTGCTGCACGAGTCAATACAGCAATAAACACCTTCAGTTATGACTTTTAAGAAGAAACGTCCATTCAGTCCCGTTATTCCCATAATCCCAAACACAACCCAGTTATTCCAAGGAACAACAATTTAACATGAACAAGAAGAGGAGAGGAAGGACAGGAACAGCTACCTTAAAGGGATAGTTCAGGATTTTTGATATGAGTCTGTATGGCATCCCCGTCAGCAGTGTGGTTCATTCACACAGACTGACCCCTGACCCCTGACCCCTGACAGCGTCCAGTGAGCAGAGATCCTGTCCGGTTTTGGTCCAGAGGAAAGTCGTCTGGAAAGTTTGCTGGGGTCCCGAAAATAAAGCGTTTTTCTTCTCAAACCAATATGTGTTCAAAAGAGTGACATATTGGCATCACAAACTGTTGTCGGTGAAAAAGTCAGACCTCGTAAACGCTTGGCACTATTTTCTCTCCCTTCATATCACTCCACGCCGTCTCCAGCTGGAGGTGGCGCGGAGATGCTAACAGCTAGAGGTAGAGCTAGCTAGCTCTTTACTATTGGTAAACAAAGTGAAACCAGCGCTGCCTCCAACAGGAGGAGAACCTGCAGAACCAGAGTCAGAGGAGGAGAACCTGCAGAACCAGAGTCAGAGGAGGAGAACCTGCAGAACCAGAGTCAGAGGAGGAGAACCTGCAGAACCAGAGTCAGAGGAGGAGAACCTGCAGAACCAGAGTCAGAGGAGGAGAACCTGCAGAACCAGAGTCAGAGGAGGAGAACCTGCAGAACCAGAGTCAGAGGAGGAGAACCTGCAGAACCAGGCTTCAACAGAGTTCAATAGAGAGAAGAGGACAGAGGAGCAGGAGCAACAAGCAAGATGAATTGTAAAGCTAGTTGAAGGTTATTGTGTTTTATTTTTTGTGTGATATTGTGAAAGTATCCAGCTTTACTCTGGTTTTTATTTCATACCTGAAGCTTCTATATTATATGTCTTTGCAGGAGTTTTCTCCTTGTTCCTGAATGACGAGGCAGCAATGAGCAGAAACTGAAACCTGAAGGTACGACGAGTTTGTTTAATTTTGAGGTTTCAGAGAAGTGATGAAATACCATGTAATGTTATGCTTTACTGAAGTTTATTATAGTTTCACTCAGAAGGATTGAAAGGAAAAAAGAAAACAGTGTGAATAAGGACAGCTGGTGAAAAAAGATGGACTCTTCTGAAGAGGTAATTATTGTTTTCTATTTTTTGCCACAGAAACGCAAACAGCTTTTATTACAAACGGGAGACAAGGTGCCTGCTAATGTGTAACTGACAGGTCAGTGGATGAAAAGACCCAGTGGTCGTACACACAAAGTAGGAAAAAAACCATCCCAGTCCCACTAATTATAGAAAGTGTGCCCGTGCTTCTGCTGCAGCATTTACTGTACCGTGATATGGTGAAGAAAAAAAGTGTAATTTTTTTTTCGTTTCTTTGGATTCTCTGCCATGTGGCTTCCTGGTCTGCCTGTTGCTCTGAGACCCTCCCGTCCTCCCCCTCCCTTCTTGTTGTGACGTAAAATGATGTAATTTCCTGCGCGCCAGTGCGGGAATGTCGCCGGTCGACACGCAAAGCAAGAATTATATATATTGAAAAACCCCCGAGTTGTTAGAGGAGCCGATCGGCTTAATCTGCATTTTGTCATCTCCACTAGTCGTGGCTTGGCTACAACGGACTTTCAGAGACATTTAAAGTTACGCACTGTAGCTTTAAATGTAGTTATTCTACTACTTTCGCTAAACTTAAACAAACACTTCCAGTGTAGATCATTGAAGGACAAAGAGGAAGAGGTTCACTTCTTGTTTTTTTTTCTCAGTCAGCTGTTTGTTTTCATCACTTCTCCGGATGCTTTTTGATGATCTTTGGTTGCTTACCACAGAATAACCACCAGTTTGTAACTGAAACAATGCTGGGGGGTGTCACAGGGGCCTGCTGACCTGCTGACCCGTCATCTGGTCAGTTTGGCGTCTTCACGTCATCATGGTGGCTGGTTCAGACTAGACTTTAAGACTCTTCTGTCTCTCCTGAGCCACACATGATGACAAAGGACTGTGATCCAGCAGCAGAACTCACTTCTGGATGAGAACTTCCAGTGAGCAAAAGAACAACGTGGTTTAGCAGTAAAACCCGTCTGGTTAGTAATCAGAACCAGGGCAGGACTTGAAGGTTCCTGCAGATGAACGGTCCATGTCTGAAGCTCTGGAGCAGACCTGCCTCCTGCGGCTCTGAGGTCAATGCCGAGGGGAGGCTGGCTCCAGGAACCTGCAATCAGCTGATCACAGAGAGGACGGTGGAGCTGGACGGCCAGCAGCAGCAGACAGCGTCCCTGGACGTTGGATGGGCCTGCGGCGTCCCGGCTCGTCCCAGTCCTGCTGCAGTCACAGACCTGGTCCTGCAGTCCGGAGCCACAGCCTGCTGGGAGCCCACAGCCCTCCACACACCCTGTGGGGCCTGGCCACTCTGTCTGGAGTGTGATGGGTTCATTAACGCCCTCCAACCCTCCCACCCCCCGCTGTCCACACACACACACACACACACACACACACACACACACACACACACACACACACACACACACGGGGTGAGAGCGATGCTCTAAAAACTGCTAATTTGATCAATACTTAATTTTTCCTCCTTCATGGTTTTTTTCTCTGTTAAGCTGTGATAAGAGGAGGAAGGGGGCGGGGCTGCAGGCTGTGGTGTGTGTGAGGTGTGTGTGGTGTGTCAGTTTGTGTCAGTGTGTGTGTCTCTATCATAGCAGTGTGTGTATCAGGACCTGCCACAGTATCTGGCTGTAATTTCCACAAGCCTCCTATTACCTGTGTGTGTGTGTGTGTGTGTGTGTGTGTGTGTGTGTGTGTGTGTGTGTGTGTGTGTGTGTGTATCGGGCCATCTGGTAAATGGATAGGTTGGTGAGGTGTCGTCATGGCAGCCAGTTAGCCGGGGGATCCAAATGATGTCATCCCTCACCGCGGCAACACTTAAAGAGATAAGTTCTCTAAAGAGGCATCCATTTATCAGCAGCCAATACACACACACACACACACACACACACACTCACACACACCGAAACATAACAACACAAGCACACACACAGTCTATTGTTGAACCATTTGACCGCTCCGGTCCTCGTTCTCCATTTGTAATCAGGCTGTCATGGCAGACGCTGCAGGTGTGTGGGTCACGTCTGTGTGTGCGTGTGTGTGTGTGTGTGTGTGTGTGTGTGTGTGTGTGTGTGTGTGTGTGTGTTCCCTCAGTCCTCTGGTGTCTTCCAGGCTGCAGGCCCTGGTCCAGTCAGGAGGAGAGTTTCCCTCCTTCAGAGCAGGGTGGAGGAATGCTGAACCCTGCCAGCTTCACCTCCACATTTAAACTTTAAACGTTCAGGCTCGTCGTGGCAAAGTGTTGATGTTTTCACAGAAACACACAGTTATGGAAGAAAAAGCCTCTGCACAGCCAGGTTTGGCAACACAACTGAAGCTCAGGTTGTGTGTGTGTGTGTGTGTATGTGTGTGTGTGTGTGTGTGTGTGTGTGTGTGTGTGTGTGTGTGTGTGTGTGTGTGTGTGTGTGTGTGTGTGTGTGTGTGTGTGTGTGGCTGATTGGCCTTTGTCTATTACCTGTAATGGAGTCGGACTAAGGTGTCAAAGCTCTTATCAGAAGGAGTGGAAGAAAGATGAGGGGAGGGGGATGAAAGGAGGGAGAGGAGGAGGAAGAGGAGGAGGAGGGGGTGGAGGAGGAGGAGGGGGAGGAGGAGGATGAGGAGGAGGAAGAGGGTTCATGTGGGAAACGTGAGAGATGGAGATGAAAGAAGGAAGACCGAAGAAAGAGAGGCTGCTGGGAGTGGAACACGTGTTCAGCTGGTTCCACAGTGTTTCTGTTCCATCATCCATCCATCATTCATCCATCATCCATCCATTATCCATCCATCATTCATCCATCATCCATCCATCATCCATCCATTATCCATCCATCCATCCATCATCCATCCTTCATCCATCCATTATCCATCCTCCATCCATCATCCATCCATCCTTCATCCATTATCCATCCATCATTCATCCATCATCCATCCATTATCCATCCATCATCCATCCATCATCCACCCATTATCCATCCATCCATCCATCATCCATCCATCCTTCATCCATTATCCATCCATCATTCATCCATCATCCATCCATCCATCATCCATCCATTATCCATCCTCCATCCATCCATCATCCATGCATCCATCCATCATCCATCATCCATCATCCATCCATCCATCATCCATCAATCATTCATCCATTATCCATCAATCCATCATCCATCCGTTATCCATCCTCCATCCATCCATCATCCATGCATCCATCCATCATCCATCATCCATCCATCCATCCATCCATCATCCATCCATTATGCATCCATCCATCCATCATCTATCCATCTATCATCCATCCATCCATCCATCATCCATCCATCCATCCATCCATCCATCCATCCAACATCCATCATCCATCCTTCATCCATCCATCCATCCATTATCCATCCATCCTTCATCCATCATCCATCCATCATTCATCCATCCATCTTCCATCCATCCATCATCCATCCATTATCCATCCATGCATCCATCCATTATCCATCCATCCATCCATCCATCCATCATCCATCCATCGTCCATCCATCAATCATTCTGTCATCCCTCCATCATCCATCATCCATCCTTCATCCATCCATCATTCATCCATTATCCATCCATCCATCCATCATCCATCCTTCATCCATCATCCATCCATCATTCATCCATTATCCATCCATCCATCCATCAATCAATCATTCTGTCATCCCTCCATCATCCATCCTTCATCCATTATCCATCCATCATTCATCCATCATCCATCCATCCATCATCCATCCATTATCCATCCTCCATCCATCCATCATCCATCATCCATCCATCCATCCATCCATCATCCATCCATTATGCATCCATCCATCCATCATCTATCCATCTATCATCCATCCATCCATCCATCATCCATCCATCCATCCATCCATCCATCCATCCAACATCCATCATCCATCCTTCATCCATCCATCCATCCATTATCCATCCATCCTTCATCCATCATCCATCCATCATTCATCCATCCATCTTCCATCCATCCATCATCCATCCATTATCCATCCATGCATCCATCCATTATCCATCCATCCATCCATCCATCCATCATCCATCCATCATCCATCCATCAATCATTCTGTCATCCCTCCATCATCCATCATCCATCCTTCATCCATCCATCATTCATCCATTATCCATCCATCCATCCATCATCCATCCTTCATCCATCATCCATCCATCATTCATCCATTATCCATCCATCCATCCATCAATCAATCATTCTGTCATCCCTCCATCATCCATCCTTCATCCATCATCCATCCATCATTCATCCATTATCCATCCATCCATCCATCATCCATCCATCCATCCATCATCCATCATCCATCCTTCATCCATCATCCATCCATCATTCATCCATTATCCATCCATCCATCCATCATCCATCCATCTTCCATCCATTATCCATCCATCTTCCATCCATTATCCATCCATCCATCAATCAATCAATGTATTTCTGTATAGCCCAGTATCACAACAACAGTTGCCTTAGAGGCTTCAAGATGTTACATTGGTCTGTAAAAATAAAAACAGTGAATAAGCATAATGTTAATATGTCAAATTCACAGTAACGAGACAAAACGAAGCAACCACCGCCTTAGACCCTCACATCCGGCAAGAAAAAACTCCAGAAACCCAGTGGGAGAAGAAGAAATCTTGGGGAGAACCACAGTATGGAGGGATCCCTCTCCCAGGGACGGACAGCTTTGGCAACAGCTAGCATGAGACAATAAGAAGTAAAGCCCACACAACAAATTTTCCAGTGCTGAATTAACTCTGAAAGTGTTAAGAGTGGTCTCATATATACACTGTTGTAGTGTTAAATGTAAGTGTTAAAATATACACTTTAAAGTGTTCATTCTAAGAATTAACACTGTATAGAGTTAAATAGGAACACTGGTCAACAGAGAGCAATATTATTATAACTCAGCATTAGATTGTCAGCATTAGAAAATTAACACTGATCAGTGTTGAGATTTTAACACTACAAAAGTGTATATATGAGACCACTCTTTAACACTTTCAGAGTTAATTCAACACTGGAAAATTTGCTGTGTAGGACTATGTGGAGTACAGTCCGTTGGACGGTCCAGCACAAGAACCACGGATCCCAGAAGTAGAACCGAAGCCAGTCCACGGGCAGGACCGACAGGAGTGTCCTCCCGGTCCGGCCGGAGCTTGTTCGTAGGCCCTCGTGATAGTGGAGTCAGCAACTGAAACTGGAGAAGACTCCCCCTCGAAGGGGGGGACAGCAGGTGAAAAGCAATGAACGGACTAAAGGGAATAACATTCAGACATTAGAGGACAGGGCTCAGTGCACCGGACTTCCCACAGCATTCTCGCTCCTCGGGCAGCTTTGTGGATAGTTTAGTATCCATTTAGTATCCATCCATCCATCCATCCATCCATCCATCTATGCTTTCATCATCCCCACAGCACCTCCTTCTGGAGGAACCAGGTTAAGCAGTTTAAGAGTCTCCAGTCAGTTTTTTTCTGCTCTCTGCTTTGTTTAAAGTGAGACACTCCCTGAAGAGCCTGGTCCTGCTCACCGCTGTGCCGCCGCCGCTGGCAGGCCTGGTGCTGCCGCCGGCATTGGCAGGCCTGGTGCCGCCGCCGCCGCCGCCGCCGCCGCCACTGCTGCTCGCCAGCCCAGCGTGTCATAATTCCTGCTAATCTGAGCCATGTCAGGGCCATTCCCATCCCCGGCTAATCACTGCCGGGACGCTCAGCTCCTCTCATGTGTTTCCAGGAGACGGCTGAGCGAGCGCTGCAAACATAAAAAGAGATAGAAGATGAAATGATGTGTCTCCATTATAATTTAGTGTGGAGAAAAGGTTCAGACAGCTGAAGAAGCACTCAGCTCTCACAAAGGAGACAAATGGCTTTTCATTTGAATGTATCATTAACGGCGGCACTTTTATTAAACCTCACAGGAGGAAGACTCTTTTATTTTATTGTCCTTTATGTCCCCATTAGCATGTTAAAACCAGCTCAGTATAAATAAAAACCATATTAACACGTCTAAACCGGGCAGCATGTTCATGATCTTAGAGTCGAATAAAATATGCATTAAAGACGGGTAAGTCTGTCTTCCTCTGACCTGTTCTGTTGGGTTTTTTTAATTAAACAGGATTTCCATTAATGGCCTTCAGTTTTAGAGATGATCCGAATATCAGAGCTTTTGAGGATTATTTAAATAAACATTTCATCAGTGTTTCAGTTTTATTAAATGTATCAGAAATATTTGGAAAGTGACACTTGGTTTCTGATTTAGACCCTGTTTAAACAAGATCTAGTTAGAAATGTGATCTATCATCGTATCTCTGTACTCAGAAAGCAAAATGTTCACAGCAATAATTAAATCTGAGATATTTATTATGTTTAAGAATGAAAAAAACTGCATTTTCATATTTTGAGATGTTGAACTTTGAGTGAAATGAAGAAGAATAAAATAAAAACAGTCTGATGTATTTATGTGAAATGTAGTTTTAGTCCAAATAAGATTGATTTAACTGATATCATCCTCATTTTTCATTTGTCTATAAGCACAGTTTAACTCAAACTTGTTGTTTTATATTGAAAAGTTTAAAAAGAAAAGCTTTATTGTTGCTGTTAACTCTGACTGTTCCTTCCTGAACATGTGTGTTTGGTGCATTAATTTATCTGCAGAGGAGGAAGAAGAATAAAAACATTCAATATTTCTCCAGCGAAAGAAAAAAAATGCAGCAAAATCAACAAAAATATCTTACAGCAGATATTTAACAGAAGAAAAGAAAAGAAAATCACATGAATTAATTCCAGTACAGAAAAAATAAACCAAGCAGTCAGTTTCTCGATTATTTTACACACCAAAAAAATCAATAAATGATTTAATGAATTTCCACAGGAAAACTTGAAAAAGCTGAAAATGTGTACATCAAAAAAACTTTCACTTCCTCCCACAGAAAAACACATTTTGATTATCTCTTAATTGTTTTAGTTTTGTTGTGTGAGTTTATTGTGTTGATGTCTTTAGTTTATAGTCTAGTACTATGTTGACATATTCGTGTTCAAAATAAAACTACTAAAAAAAATTGCAAAATGATAAAATGAGTGTAAGAAAAAAAATCTGAAATGAAAAACATTTTTTTCGTTAAAACATAATTAATATTTCTGCAGTCAACAGATGTTAATAAGGCAAAGAAAACAGAGAGTAAAAATAACACTAATAATGGGGATAATGTATTAAAATCATTCACATCATTCTACATTCGGCAAAAAATAAAATAAAAAAACATATATTTAAAGAATATTAAAATATAAATCTTTTCCACATTTTGCAAAAAAAAAAACATAATAACTTTTTTTTTTTTTTTTTTTATTCAATGCTCCAAAAGTATTTTCTTGACAACCTCATCAGCACTTTTCCTCCTTTCCTTCTGGAGTTTTAAAACATAAGATACACAAACACACTGAAGACATGACGTGTGTTTGGCTGATGCTGCACCTGCTGTACACACACACACACACACACACACACACACACACACACACACACACACACACACACGTGCGCGCCCCGGGCGGCGTGCCACCTCCTGTGTTTGTCTGGCCTAATGGCCCGGCCTCCTCCTCCTCCCTGCATTAACTTTGTTAGAACAGAGACGTCTCGTTAATGACGCTGCTAATTGAATGAAATGGCCATGCTAACGAGCATAAAACCTCCCACTCACTTCCTGCTAATTAACAGCACACTGGCTTAATTACAGCAGCAGAAACACTGCGGCGCCTCGTTACTGTTAATTGCCGCGGCTAAGAGGGATTTATGGTAATTGGCTGTATAAGCGTTGTTAACGAGAGGCTGAATTAGCCAGACACACAGAGACAAGAGCAGAGCGGAGATGTGCCAGCTCTAATTAAACCTGGCTGTGGAGGCATGCGGCGGCAGGCTGATTCATATTCCTGCTGGGTGGAGCAGCACCGCCCTCTGACGCCAGCAGGTGAAGCTCTGGAGGCTCGGCTCCAGCTCAGCTGAAACAGAGAGAGATGTTCCAGGAGGTCCAGCCAGCCTTCCGTCTGCGATCCGGTTAAAAACACACATCAGGAAGTGGACTGAACTGCTGTTTCACAATAAAAGACTCTGATTTAAGCTGTGTTTGGATACTTTTACTGCCCGTTACTCTCTACAGTTTTTCCTCGAGACTTCTTTTAGAAAAGTGAGGTTAGATACTGAGAAAAATAAAGCTGCAGCTCTCATTGGAAATGTTTCAGGGTGTTATTCTTCACTTTACCAGTCCGAGCCCACTGAGGTCAGAGGTCAGGGTCTGTGATCTTTTAACCAACATGACTTTAACAGTCCTGTTTTATAACCCTGACTTTGTCCTCATTAAAAACTCCCACAGTCGTAAAGCAGTTTATGTGAGGAGAGGTTAACCCGACAGCTTCCTCCCTGGTTTAGCATGAATGTGGTGATGGATGAAGGGCTTCTGGGAAATGTCCAGTCACCGCCGCGCCTCAGTCCGGAGGCAGCAGGACAGCGGAGAATGTTTCTGTTCTCCTGTCATGTTTGTGCTTCGTTTCTCAGAGCGAGTTCCCGTCCCTCTGGTGGAGGATGTGAGAGCTCTCTCTCTTCACCCTCATTGTTCTGAAGCCGATGAGACCTGAGCCTTCCTCATCTTCCAGAACATTCCCATAAAGCCCTGCTGCTCGTTCCAACTGTGAGCCGAAGCCCTCCTGTCCTCCAGCTCGTCCAATCAGAACAATCCTCAACTCTGTTTTTACTGACTTAACCTCTACTGCCAATACTGTTCTATTCCCTTTCTTCCTCCCTCTCTTACTTCTCTGTTTGCTCTTCCTCCTCCTCCTCCTCCTCCTCCTCCTCTTCATACTCCCTGGCTTTTATTCTCCTCCCTCTGATGAAGTGATTACCGTTATGTGTTCAGCTGAAGAGCACTCAGGCAGACACAGCCTAGATTGGTATGCATGTATTATTACAGCGTGTGTGTGTGTGTGTGTGTGTGTGTGTGTGTGTGTGTCTGTGTGTGTGTGCTGGCAGCTCTCTCACAGTTCATTGGTTGTGTATGAGGGAATGTCAGACAGTCATTGGTTAAAAGATCTGGTTAGCATCAATAATGGCCTCTTATTACTGCCTGCAGATCCCTCTCCCTGGCTGTCATTATGAGTGTGTGTGTGTGTGTGTGTGTGTGTGTGTGTGTGTGTGTGTGTGTGTGTGTGTGTGTGTGTGTGTGTGTGTGTGTGTGTGTGTGTGTGTGTGTGTGTGTGTGTGTGTGTGTGTCAGAGCCTTGAAGTCTTCATCTGAAGAGCCTTTATTGTTCTGAAGTTATTGAACGTTAGTGGCTGAGTTTACGTGTGGCGTCCCACAGGGATCAGTCCTGGGTCCATTATATATTTAAACTGCTTACTTTTCTCTGAAATATTCTGTTGTAGAGTATTTTTACTGCCATTAGAGCCTTTCTTCAGGCCGTCTTATGGTGTAGGCAGAACATTGATGTAGTTTTCATGAAGATGCATTTCAGCCATTGTAACCCCAGATTTCAGATCTCAGGATTTAAAAGCTCTGAAAAGAACCCAGACTGCTCACACAGGAAGTGCCTGTAGTTAATGTGCAGACGTTATCTCTTTGATAAAGTGTGTAGTTTGCATGTTGGGCCTC
Organism: Salarias fasciatus; assembly: GCF_902148845.1. Classification (NCBI taxonomy): domain Eukaryota; kingdom Metazoa; phylum Chordata; class Actinopteri; order Blenniiformes; family Blenniidae; genus Salarias; species Salarias fasciatus. The sequence continues at coordinate 33,097,458 of NC_043746.1, read as the reverse complement.
TGGTTCCAGCAGCAGGCTCCTGTTGACCCGTGTTGTGATGAAGGGGCAGGGAGTTCTGGGAAAGTTCCCTGTGATGAAGGGGTGCTGTTAAAATCCAACAAACACCCTGAATCCCTCTGCTGTCGATCGACTCTCACATGTTCAGTACAGAAACATGCAAAACTCAACAGAAGTGAGCAGAGTGAACCTGGAACGGCTGCTGAAGCTGAGCTGGAGTCCTACACCAAACAGCTCCGGAACAAACCGGCCTCGGTACTGTCACTTCAGCTCTCTCAGCGAGTACACAGGGAGTGTGTGCATATGCAGATGAGCATTGTGCGTGTGTAAGTGTGTGTGTGTGTGTTGCGTTGTGACAGGGACTAATGTCTAAATCAGCCAGACTCCATCGCCCTGTCGCCCCGCTCCCCTACAAATGTCACCTGTTCCCGGCCAGTGATTTGCATAATGCAAAGCTTCTGAGTCGTAACGGTCCGATTAGCGGCGGGGAGCGCCAGGACCATTCCTGACGCACCAAGCCGTTAACGGCTCCTTTTGCCTCCAACAACTGTGATTAACTAAGAGGGGGGAGGATGGGAGGGGGAGGGGTGGTGGGTGGTGGGGGGGTGGGGGGTGAGAGAAGAAAAGAAGGAGAAAGGGAGAGGAGCTGGCCCTGAAAGTGTTCCCACTCTCACTGTGTTAATGACACACAGACGGGTCAGTGCAGGTGACACACACACACACACACACACACACACACACACACACACACACACACACACACACACACACACACACACACACACTCCAGGAGTCTGTCCAGGACCAGACTGAGCCTGACTTCGGAGCTCGGCCCATTAAGCGGCTCCAACAACAAGCAGGCCAACGTCTTTAACCCGAAACACTGAAAACTTTCCGAAAGGTGGCCAATGTTCCGATGAGAGACGAAGACGCCGACGCGTTTCCCTTTCTCACAAGGTAAATTAACTTTGGTTGGGAAAGAACAATCACGTTTTAAATGTCTCAATGCAACGCTGATGAGGACCTTTCCATAATTTATGGCTTTTCCCGGAGCGGCAGGCCGGCTGGAGACAGAAACACAGTGCGCCCGGCCCAGGGAGGACAGCAGGACGTTTGGACGGCGTGTCTCCAATGAGTCTGATGGAATCGGTGAGTGTGGACTCCACACCGTTCCTCTGAGACGTCACATTCAGAAATTCTCTGAAGTTTCCTTGCTGATCTCTGAACCTGGTTTGACTGCGACTGTGTAAAATATAATTTGAGGACGTCAGCGGATGAAAGGAGAAGCCAGGTCATGTCTGACAGGTCCCTGAGCATGACCCCTGACCCCCAGCAGCTCCCTGACCTCTGCAGTCGATAAGGCTTTGTTTCTTTTCTTTAACAGTAAGACGTTCCGCCTCCAGGTATCGTTTAGCAGACCTGATCTGCTGTGAGGAGTGAATGAAGCAGCAGCAGGTTTTCCAGTTAAACACTCAGCTGCTTGTTTCAAGTCAGAAACCTGGAACTGCAGCCAAACTTCCCTCTCCTTCTTCCTCAGTGCTGGTTTTCTTTATGTCTTCGTTCCTCTTGCCGCCTCCCCTCCCTCCCTCCCCCCTCGCTGGGTGACAGATGAGGCAGAGATGAGAGGATGAGAGGATGAGAGGGGAGATGTGTTGCACCTCACTTCTCTTTCTAATGTCTCTGACTGCTGGGAAGCCATGTGGAAAACTAAAGACTATTAATGCCACAAACAAATCTCTCCCAAAACGGAAGCTCTTTTACATGTTTTAGTGCACGGGCGGGCTGAGGGCTTAATGACATGGAGAGAGGGGCTGGGGGGGGGGGGGGGGGGGGGGGGGGGGGGGGGGGGGGGGGGGGGGGGGGGACAGGAGGTGATCACCGAGGAATCGGAAGGCCTGCAGATGGGAGTGAGGAGGAGTAATGAGGGAACTGGAGGTAGAGAAGGAGTCTGGACAGCAACGCTGTGAGGAATCAGGGGCACTTCCTCCTTCTCCTCCTTCCAGAAGCAACATGAGAAACAAGAAAACAAGACGAGCTGAAGACGTTCGATTCCCAGCTCAAACCAGGCAGCAGCAATAAAACATCTGCCAGGTGTGGAAGCACACCTTCGTCTCTCTCACTGATTTCCTTTATTAAAACTCTCAAACCTTTTGCTGAAGCCAATGACTGGTCTTTAAATTTGACTCACATCAGCTGTTGTGTGTCTTTCTGGTGAAAGGTGGAGGATGTTTTCTGCAGAGTGAAGTCGGGGTTCCTCCAGACTCAGAGTTTCCCAGCAGAAAACGGAATCTGGCTCCCGACTGACTTCTGTCATGATGTTGTTCGAGGGCCACATGACGTAGAGCAAAAGCCGAAACCCTGTGAAGACAGTGTGTTTGCCTCAGAGGGAGGCTCAGGGCCGCTGATGCTTCCTGTTGAGGCTTCCCTACATTCTGGGAAACTTCTTCATAAACATGTATTCAGGCTCTCTCTGCTCAGGATTATGACCTGGAGAGGAACCAGCTGAGACCGTCCAGGAGGTCAGACGTCTTTCTGGTACGTTCACCGTCAGTGCCAGCTATTAGACCCACAATGCACTAGTTTCACTGACTTTCTGACTGACAACGTGCTGGATCTGGACAAATGGCTGTGAGAACGCCACATTCAGTCCATCAATCCCCACAAACACAACAGGGTGTGAGCGTTCCTCCGTCATCTGAGTCCAGGAGTGTTTCTGAGTGTGTAATGAACACCGCGGCTCGGCGAGATGTGACACCTGATGGCGGCGGGCACGGCGGCCTTCTGTTTGCAATCACAGATATGATTTAATATGTGTCTTGTTGAAGCCTTGTAGGTGTAATGATCATTTTTAACCTCTCGGCGACGGCCATCCATCGCATGTAGATTCATTTAAAGGTGGCCGCTGCAGACACCGGGCTTCCCGGAGTGATGGATGGTGTGATTACGCTCATCTCCCAGGAAACTGCGCTGATTTCAGAGCGGCGGAGCTCTGGGCCACTCCCAGTCAAGTCTAATTCCTTTTTATGGGTTTCAGAAGTTAACAGCTATTGGAGTTATTAACCTGCAGCACCTCAGATAGCCCCGCCAAGCAGTCCCAGTCTTAACCAAGCCTTCAGCGATAGCATCGCGGTGTCGGAGTGGAAAAGAAGCGCTCCCATTAGATGTCCGGCTAGATAAATAGACTATAATGGGCTGCTGGGGGTGTGTTTGGTCGTTTGGCCTGACGCTCCCATCAGATGTGATCTCGGGGTCGGTGCCATGAATCAAGCCGCCCGGAGACGTCGTTGGTCATCCTGACAGCCGAACAAAGCCCGGCAACCGGGAAGGGACAGACGCCGCTAATGGAGCCAGATTAGGATGGGTGTGCTTCGTAACCGGCGCCGGCACTGCCGGAGCTGCTCAGTTAGACGTGTGGGGCCGGCGGCCGGCGGCCGGCTGCTCAGGTACCTGAGCGTGGCACGGCGGGCCGGCGGCGCTGTGGCGCCGCGCCAGGCCCCCGGCTTGCCGTCCTTTGTGGCGGTGAGGTTTTCTATGATGTGTGCGCGCGGCGCAGAGCTTGATGATGTGGTAGTGGTGGGCCTGATAAGAAGCAGATAAAGCTTTAAGGGCTAATGGTTTCCACTAATGAGAAAACTGGCTGTGATTATGACAAATCGGTGGAGAGCAGCAGGCTAAGCAGCGACACACAGCCGCTATTGTTAGTCCGGCGAGCCGCAGCATCTCATTACGCCTCCTCCTCCTGCTCAGAGGAATCCTCCTCCTGACTGAGCTGCAGTCCCGTTCTGTCATATCTGCCCCGACGCCGGGCCCTCCGGCTGAACCCTGCAGCCAAATGACACAATCCGTCAGTTTCCTCCTGGAACAGCAGCACTGCCGGCCGCGGCCTCCGCACACAGGAGGACACACACATCAACTTTCTTGTCGTATCCACGAAACCACTTCCAGAGCTAACAGCTCGTATCCAGGATTCCAGGTCCTGGGTCTCTGCCACTGTCCAACACGCCCCCATGGCCAAAACTAAACCCTGCCCATGGCGATGGCGATACGCTCCGGAGTGGACAGACTCGCTGATGCACTGAAATCACATGATGCATTTTTAAGATGATACAGCTGGGTATGTTGTGGTGCATGCTGGGTATGTTGTGGTGCATGCTGGGTATGTTGTGGTGCATGCTGGGTACGTGGCGGTGTGTTTCGACCTGCGTTGTGTTGTGTTGCCCTGCAGCTGCCTTCAGTTCATTGATAAAAAGTAAAATACAACCAACTTTATGCAAATAAGGCGAGGAGAGCAGAGGTCTGAGTGCCGCTAAAAGCTCTGAACCAGCTGCAGAGGAAACAGAACCAGACAGACTCAGTCACTGAGCAGCTCCTCTCTCCTCAGAGGTTTTCAGAAACACTTGCCGCTAAACTATTTCAGTAATAAAAGAGAAAGTTTGTGAGCCGCCATCTTGGTTTGAACTCCAGCAGCAGACAGACCTGAAGACGACTCGTTTGTTCAATCAGGTGCAGCTGTGGAACTCTGAGCTACATGCTACATGCTACATGCTACGTGTGCTGATCCCCTCAGCCATCTGTACCGCAGCCTTCCTGGCAGCGAGCAGCAGTGGAGCAGAGGCTTGTGATCGGCTGCTGCTGTGGAGTCGGACCGCCGTCTGGCTGCAGACCTGTTGAAGGCGTCTGTGAGGAGATGGAGCCGAGGCGTGTTGTTATCAGAACGTCAGACGAGTCAGATCCTCTCCCCTCAGCTCAGTGTGTGTGATCTTTCATACCTGACTGGTCCTTCCTTCCCATGTGTAGTTTGCATGTTCTCCCTCGGTCCGGACGGCCTGTCGGGCGGTCAGACTGCTGCTGGCTCCAGCCTCAGCGTGTGGAAGCTGAATGGATTGAAATCGTCTTGCCTGGACACGTTGAAGTTTGGCGCTGAGCCGCCAGACTCCTCGTAACTTTCATGATTCCCATTTTCATAGCAGGATTGAATTTTTCTCTCCAGGCCTGCAGCAGTTTTCATGGCCCATGAAGCACCTCAATATAAAAACTGTATTTTCTTTTCTTGACTCATGACTGTACTATTTCCTGTTTTTTCCCCCTTTTAATCACAATATAAGTTTTAAAGCGCGCCGCCAGCAGCCCCAGTGTTGATCGTGTGTTTGGCTCGGAGGGAAAGAGCCTCGGTGTGTCACACAGCTTGTTTCTGATTGGCTCTCCTCGCCTCTGGAATCATCACAGCACTTATCTCTCAGCTCGCAGCGCATTAATTCAGTTTAATAGCATCCTTTGGAGTATATTAATAATCCTTAACCTCCACTCCACCCTTAAAAACCCTCCACCACCTTTTAACCTTCCCTCCCTCCGTCTCCCCCACCCCCACCCTCACCCTTCCTCTTGCCTCTCACACCTTCAGCTTTTCCCGCCTCTCCTCCTCCCTGCACGGCCTCTCTCTCTCTCTCTCTCTCTCTCTCTCTCTCTCTCCTTTCCCTCCAAACTCATTTCAGCATGAGATTATAAATGGAGCCTTGGGAAAATGTGATAAATCAATTAATCATTTGTAGCTGTGTAGCTTAATGAGTGAACTGAGGTGTCATAATTAGTTCTCCCAGTATCAATCATTAAAGTGCAAGTTTGCTGATAAACAGGCAGCTGATGAGAGTGGAGACACGGCGGCGAGCGTCCTGCCGGGAAAATGGCTCCAGGAGGACGTTAAACGTGCAGTAATGAGCTGCAGGTTACTGCATTTCATTTCTGCCACACCTCAGTTACAGCAGAGGTTCAGATTCACAAAAACAGGCGTTTACTCCTTTACGTTTTCCCCCCAAAAATCTTCATTTACACAAACTGCCAGGCGAGGAGCTGCTGTGAGCAGGTCAGACCTATAGGGGCAGCGCAACAAGGAGCGTAAAGCCGGCCCAGCCAGTCAGAATGCTGGAAAAGCGAGAGATTTTGAAGCTGACCATATTACCAGAAAAAGAACAAAATACCTCAAATTTCCACTCCCTGTGGAGTGAAAGAACTAAATCTTACCATTTTAAATGAAATCTATCCAACTAATGACTTTATCAGGCGTAAATTCAATGGAGAGGTGGAGGCTGCACCTTCTGTGTGGGTGAAATCTAAGATTTGGAACATTTGTTTTTTTTTCAATTGTCCTGTGGTTCATACATGATAGCTGTTGTTTTGAAGAATGCTCATGTGTGTCCAGCTTTCTGAAATGATTCAGTTAGTCTGGTTAAAGCTGTGAGCAGCTACACAAAGGTTCGATCAGTGAGGAAACCAGACTGTGAGGGACGAGTTTGAATTCAAAGCACTGATAATTAAAGATGCAATAAGTAGCATTACGACACAGTCTCATAAAGCAGTTTCAAAGAAACAAGGTCAGCCGAGACACTGCTGATGGAGAAGACAGAAGGTTTAAGGGCGAGTAGCTCAGATGGTAGAGCGGGTTGTCTTATAACCGGAAGGTTGGCGGTTTGATCCCCGCTCCCACAGGCATAAAGCTGTCGTTGTGTCCTTTGGCAAGACACTTCACCCACCTTGCCTAGTATGAAAGTTGTGAGAGTGAATGGTTGGTGGTGGTCGGAGGGGCCGATGGCGCAGATTGGCAGCCTCACCTCCGACAGTCTGCCCCAGGGCAGCTGTGGCTACAGCAGCAGCTTTCCACCACCCAGTATGGAGTGAATGAATAATGCAATGTAAAGCGTCTTTGAGTGTCCAGAAAAGTGCTGTATAAAACCTTCTTCAGCAACAGATGGGAATTTATTTATTATTTTCATCATTTTTTTATGATTAAAATTTGTAGACTGTTTATACAGACATAAGAGGCCACTGACATGCATTCATTAGACAACGATAATTATTTATTCATCACCAGCTAATGCTAATCCTATACCAGAAGCTAATGCTAAAGCTGTACCAGAAGCTAATGCTAAACCTGTACCATAAGCTAATGCTAAAGCTGTACCAGAAGCTAATGCTAAACCTGTACTAGAAGCTAATGCTAAACCTGTACCATAAGCTAATGCTAAAGCTGTACCAGAAGCTAATGCTAAAGCTGTACCAGAAGCTAATGCTAAACCTGTACCATAAGCTAATGCTAAAGCTGTACCAGAAGCTAATGCTAAAGCTGTACCAGAAGCTAATGCTAAAGCTGTACCAGAAGCTAATGCTAAAGCTGTACTAGAAGCTAATGCTAAACCTGTGCCAGAAGCTAATGCTAAACCTGTACCATAAGCTAATGCTAAAGCTGTACTAGAAGCTAATGCTAAACCTGTACCAGAAGCTAATGCTAAAGCTGTACTAGAAGCTAATGCTAAACCTGTACCAGAAGCTAATGCTAAACCTGTACTAGAAGCTAATGCTAAAGCTGTACCAGAAGCTAATGCTAAAGCTGTACTAGAAGCTAATGCTAAAGCTGTACCAGAAGCTAATGCTAAACCTGTACCAGAAGCTAATGCTAAAGCTGTACCAGAAGCTAATGCTAAAGCTGTACTAGAAGCTAATGCTAAAGCTGTACCAGAAGCTAATGCTAAACCTGTACCAGAAGCTAATGCTAAAGCTGTACCAGAAGCTAATGCTAAAGCTGTACCAGAAGCTGGTGCTCAACATGCAGCCCCCAGCCTGGGCTGACACTGAGGCTCATCCTGATGTTATATGTTAAATGGACTCTTCATTTTATGGCCCAGTGTTCAGTTTATACTCTCAGTCAGGTCCAGTAGACAGGATTTTCTTTTGTAGACGTATTTAAGTCTTTTTATTGATTTATTCATGGACTGAAATCAGCCTGAATTATGAGCTTGTTCTGATGTGATCAATTAATTACAAAGCTTTAAATCTTTTCTTTTGTTAATCACATTACATGGCTATTCAGAATGTAATCCGTCCCAGTGAAAGAGACCGCGACAGCCTGGATCTGTGGCGAATAAGAAGTGGGGAGACGTGGCGGCGGCCTCTCAGCACGCCGCTCTGTGTATTGCTGTAATTCAATCCTGAGTAACAGTGAGACGATGTGACCCCCGGTGTGTGTTGAAGGCGTCGAAGCCTCTTCGATCAGCGCCTAAAGAAAGCAGACCGGCAGAGGTTAAATCAGCGAGCTGCTTATTACAGCTGCTGCGTGCGGCTCAGACTGCTCATGCATATAGAACACACACCAAAGTGTGTGTGTGTTTGTGTGTGTGGATGTCAAAGAGAAGACGGGTCAGGGAGGAGGTCGCAGGCTCATAACTCTGTGTGTGTGTGTGTGTGTGTGTGTGTGTGTGTGTGCAGGAGGCGTGCTAATGGCCTCTGCAGCATGGGGAATGCCCCAGTGAGCAGCTTAACTTATTGAAATCACAACCTCAACGTGGAAACCATTATCATCCTCATTTGCATAAAGACTCTTTCAAATTGGTTCCCAAAGGCCGGGACACGCACCCCCCTACACGCACACACACACACACACACACACACACACACACACACACACACCACCCCATGGCCTCAAACACAGAGGTGCATGTATGCATGTGTGTGTGTGTGTGTGTGTGTGTGTGGTTCCTCTGATATTCTTTCAAAGCTGCGGTCACATTACCAAAAAGTTGTGGCTGTTCCCCCCTCCCCCCCCCACCGCCCTCCACCCCCCTCTGTCACCTCCTATCAATATCACACAGCTCGGCCCACTCACACCAATCAGACTCTGTGTTCGTGTGTGTGTGTGTGTGTGTGCGCACACACATATTTACACACATGGGCTGTGTGGATGGTAACAAGCCATTAACGAATCCTTAATTGATGAGCTCGTTAAGATCTGTTATTAGAGAAATTGATTTCAAATAGCCGCTTTAATCTGCTGGCCAGGGGGAAACAGGCCACAATGCAAATTGAAGCCGCTAAAGTACATAATGGAGCAAGTCATTCATAGATTTCACTTTCACTAATTAATAATTGGAGATTGGAGGGTGTGTGTGTGTGTGTGTGTGTGTGTGTGTGTGTGTGTGCTGGCTGACAGTGTTAATGCGGGTCTATTATGCATCTCTTGTTATTAATTAATGAGCTTTATTCCCGGGCAGCCTATTAGTCATCAGCGGTGCTGGCTGGCCCCGTGAACACACACTGCAACACACAACCCCACGGGCAGAAGGAGTGCTGGTTCTGAATATGCTGGAATCTCTATGACTGTTTCTGTGATTTTGCACCAAATCAGGTTTATCTGAAGCCACCTTTAACCTTTAACCTTTGACCCGAGGCCCAGAGCTTCTGAAGCTTCTTATACAGAGATTTTATTGATGAAGATTCAGATATAATTCAGGATGGTGAACATTCCATACATTCTCAGTCCAATGAACTTGATGAGCAGTGATGGCAGTAATGCATCACAAGTAACCCAATACTGTAATCCCATTACTTTTTTCAAGTACCCAGTAAAGTCAGGGATTACAATTTCAAATAGAGTAGATTTTTTTGTTTTTAAGGCTGTTGTGTGACAATGTCGTATCAGCGGTGGGAAGTCAGTGGTGGACAGCCATGGACATACACACGTAGACATACACATGTAGACATACACATGTAGACATACACATGTAGACATACACACGTAGACATACACATGTAGACATACACATGTAGACATACACATGTAGACATACACATGTAGACATACACATGTAGACATACACATGTAGACATACACATGTAGACATACACACGTAGACATACACATGTAGACATACACATGTAGACATACACATGTAGACATACACATGTAGACATTGTTAGTTTAAAAGTACCTGGACTCTGTTTGATGCTCTTTACCATCCTCCCTCCTCTGTTCTGTTCTTTCGTCACACACTGCAGTTTCTGTACGTATTGTAGAGGTTCTGGCCTTCAGCCTAAGCAGTATTTTTCGTCCCAGTGTTTGTTTGTTTGTTTGTTTGTTTGTTTGTTTTACAGTGAAGTGGCCGCGCTCGCCCCGATCGCAGCGCGGTGAAGATTCATAACTCAGTCCGTCCCTCTGTGAGCCAGCTGCACTCGGGCTTTGTGATAAGCTGATCAATGAGCTTATTTACTAGACAGTTGATGTATCGCTTCCCACACACACACACACACACACACACACACACACACACACACACACACACACACACACACACACACACACACGCAGCTTAACTGGTCATGAACCAGTCTGTATAGTGTGTACGCTTCTGCCAAGGAGCATCGTTTAATCTCGTCTTTTTTAATCTGTGTCTCTCACACACACACACACACACACACACACACACACACACACACACACAGTGTATAATTCCAGTATTAGTGTGGTATTAGCCAGAGTGGAGCAGGTACTTAACACTGAAAGGACTGAAATCACTTCCCAGGGGAGCTTTTATACAATGTGTGTGTGTGTGTGTGTGTGAGTGTGTGTGTGTCAGGTGTTAGATAGCGGCTATTGTGAGCAGCCTAGCCCTCTGATTTTCTGTGTGTGGCTTAAGCTGGAGGAAGTGCGTCCGGGCTGTGGCGGCGAGGCGGCCCCCCTCGCGTTGATTTAATGTGTGGAATTGGCGGGCGCCGTATTGAATCCGGCCGGCGCCGTATTGTTCGGCTGCAGGGGATTACACGTTTAGCAGCCCGCGATCTGGCTTCAGTTACAGCGCCGGGCGCTGGGAGAGGAGCGGCTCTTATCAGCCGCGGCGAGCCCAGACTCTGCCACATTCACAAGCCTCCAATACACTTTAATTGAATTTCTTTTTAGAGACAGAGAGGCTCAGACGGCTCCTGGCATTCAATTTACCACCTCCCCTGTCAACGTTTAGATCCCTCACCTCTCTCCCCAGTCCGCCCAGAAAAAGCAGCCGCCTTCACGCTACAAAGGGAAACTTGCAAATACCATATTTATCTCTGTTGGCTCTCTCTGCCTCTCTCTTCCTGCGCGCTGCTATCCATGTCAGTTATTATATCATTTCAATGAATACTCGCCAGGAAATGGGCTTATCTCGCCGGCAAAATATCTATTTCTTTCAGGCGTTGATTTAGTGTGTTTAAAGCCCACGGCGAGGACAGACAGACTGTCAGCCCGGCGCTGCAGTGGAGCGGCGATGCTATCGGCCCGCGAGCCGGAATTCTGATGAATGGAGAGTCGGGAGGGGAGAGAGTGAGGGAGGGAGGAGGGCGGGGCGGGCAGAGATAAATACAAGCACGTTTAGTCCGGAGAGAAGAAGAAATATGAATGGAATTACAAGGCTGGAGGAACCGGGGAGTTCAGCTCCTGCCTCACCTCTCACCTGCAGACGTTTCAATTTAACACGCTTCTATTTATAAAACACACCGTCCCACACTCAGCCGTCACAGCGCTCTGTCCCACAGAAAGCACCGAGGCGAGGCTGACAGTCCCCCGTCAGCGAGCCGCATGGACAGAGCAGGACGAGTCCCGCTGCAGAGCCAGGCTCAGGCGCAGCACCACAAGCTGAGAGAGGGTCTCCAGGCAGCCTGAACCTCCAGCAGCTCGTCTCAGGAGACGCTCCAGGTCCTGTCCCCCGTCCCCCGTCCCCCGTCCCCCGTCCCCCGTCCCCCGTCCCCCGTCCCCCGAAGACCCACTGACACCTCATTACACTGCAGACTGATCGCTCAAACATTCTACTGCAAACACCCACTGACCAGTCTTCAAGGTCAAGATCAAGGTGAACTGTGCTATCCCGACCACACACACACACACACACACACTTCAGCTGTGAAGCGTACAAATGTGTCTGTTGAGTCCACACCCCAGGACGTCAGGACTCTGGCCCCCTGCAGCTCAGAGTCTCCAGATCACCCGTCAGTCGTCCTCGTGTCAGTCCTGGGAGCATCAGCAGCTTCTCTCTACAGCTGTGGTCAACAACACCTAATCCCAGACTGAGTCCAGAGAGAAAACTCCAAGACTACACGGGACTGAGACTGACTTCAAACCAGGACCAGGCCGAGATGAGAAAGAACCGGGTCCCTCGGAGACTCAGAGCTCGTTGGCACGCGTCCTACCAGCTGGACACTGGAGCGCCCCCCTTCACACGTGTGTTTGGAGGAAAACTCCACATAGAGGAGAAGGGGGAGAACATGGATGCGGCTGTGGGTCGGTAGCAGAGGAGAGTTTGGGATGCTAACTCTGCAAACGGAGCGTGTTAGCATCTCATCATTTTCCAACAAAACACCACGTCTGAACATAAACATCGCCTCGGGTCGCAGCAGCAGTCGCTCCATAGAGCCCGGTGGGTCCTGACCTGACCGGAGGAATCCGTGCACGCCCCGCCGGCACCGTGCACGGAGGGGCAGACGGAATGAGGGTGTGTTCTCTCCCTGAACAGAGGCTTTATTGGGCCGGGTGTGTAATGGTCGGCCGGCAGCCTGCAGATAAAAACACACATTTGTTCTCACACTCAGATGTGTCTTTACATCAGAGCATCTGTGTGTGTGTGTGTGTGTGTGTGTGTGTGTGTGTGTGTGTGTGTGTGTGTGTGTGTGTGTGTGTGTGTGTGTGTGTGTGTGTGTGTGACATCCCTGGCCAGAGACCCTGAAGTCTAACATTGTTTAACAATGTCACGGTGTTGACCCTCTGCTGCAGCGTCTCTCTCTCCCTCTCTCTCTCCCTCTCTCTCTCTCACTCTCACACACACACACACACACACACACACACACACACACACACACACACACACACGGCCTCCTGGCGTTGTGTGTGCCGAGGGTTATGGACTAGAGCAGCTATTTTTCTTTGGTAGTGACTGGCCGAGTGGCCCTGACACACACACCCACACAGATGCCCAAAACAAACACACACACACACACACACACACACACACACGCAGCCATCTCATCTGGGCAGTATAATTCCATTTGTCTGGTCCAGCAAGCAGTTGGCTAACTCCATGAATTATTACAGTCCCATAAGGCATCTGGGGTGCAGCAGCACTGGGAGGCCGGTGTGTGTGTGTGTGTGTGTGTGTGTGTGTGTGTGTGTGTGTGTGTGTGTGTGTGTGTGTGTGTGTGTGTGTGGCCTCCATCTACCATTTAAGTTACCATGGAAGATGAAACAGTCACACACTCACGGACACACACACACGCGCTCACACACTCTTCCTCCGGCCCTTATCGGGGTGTGTGTATCTTCTATCTTCAAATAATGTTTTGTCTCTCTGCTTGGTGCTATCATGCTGCTACAAATGGAAAAACGGCATCTCATTCCTCTCTCTGGGGTTTTTTAGCAGCTCATTTTTTCAGCTGGGGTCATGTGTGTGTGTGTGTGTGTGTGTGTGTGTGTGTGTGTGTGTGTGTGTGTGTGTGGTAACAGTGGCAGACAGATGGCCATTTCTCTCTGACCATGTTGAACATTGCCTAGAAAGATCATCGGAGCAAAAAATGGATTTCATTCCAGGCTGTATTACAGGATCTAAAGTACAGCGGGCCGTCTGTAATCTGGAGCCGCTCGTATTATTCCGCGCTGATTGAAGTGGAGTTTTCGAAGTGGAGGCAGAGTTTTTTCTTTCTTTACTTTAATCTGAAGTGAAATGGAGCCGGCGCGGCGCTGCGGGAGGAGTTTTTCTAAGTGTGAAGCCGTTTGAGAGAGAGAGCGCTGATCAGTGCGAATGGAGCGGAGTGATGTCGGACAGAGTCCGGCGCCGGGCGCAGATAGAGCGCCGGCTCCACCCCATTGGCCCAGCATTATTCCACCGCACGGCAGGATTGATTGATCAAATGAAGCTTTTACAGTCTGTGTGTGTGTGTGTGTGTGTGTGTGTGTGTGTGTGTGTGTGTGTGTGTGTGTGTGCTATATAAAGAGTTTTCTGGAGACACTTTTGGTTTTAAAGTGACTTGTTGAACTTGTTGTTGGATTGACATCAGGAAGTTACAGACTGTTTCACACACCTGGTGAGTGGAGAGTTAACAAGTCACGAGGTTTTTTCTGTTCTTTTTCCTGCTCCATACTGCCATACTCTCACTTCATCCAGACAAGGACTCTAAAGCTCAGAGAAAAATAAAATAATCAGTGTAAAGAAATGAAGCTGGAGACTGAAGATTTTAGTTCCAAACCAGGACGTGTTCGTTCTATGAGGAAACTATTTCTATGTTATACTTCTATATTATGTTACTGGTCTGACTTGATTTAAAAAAATAATAAGAATTCATTGGAGGCATTGCAATCAATTAATCTTGATTAATCATGCAATATTTGCCCCCTTAAAGGAGAACTATGCAAGATTTGCTTTAGCGCTCCCCCTACTGGTCTCCTGTGAAAGCGTTCCACTCCCATTCCTTTTTTTCGCTGGTCAGACAAAGGTTTTCTGTCTTTTTGGTTCTGCCCTCCGTGAGCAGCTCAGGCTAGCGAGGGTTTCTTGTTTGTTTGACGCGCTGTTATCCTTGTCCTCCCGTATGAGCGCCGTAAAGCAGGTGTGTTCTCACCAGATGTAGTCGGGTCGGCTCCTCTGAAAGTTGTTTGGCATTCTTTTACCGTTTTACTGAATTTGCACAACACCACACTTTTGTAAAAGCTTGGATCGGGCAGTTCTTTCTTGTAATTCAGTGTGCCTCCAATCAGGTCTCTGTTGGCTGACCTCTGACATGTGTGTCACTGTGATCGGTGTACCAGGAAACCGTTCACTGACAAACGTTCTGCCTTGTTCAGAACATTAAATTTGTTCATTAATCAACAGCATTTAATAAGTTAAAAGTATTTAGATAGTGATATGTTGATGTATCGATGGATGTGGCTTACGATGGAGAAACGCTCGATGGAAACTCTCATTTCTCTCATTTCAAGTCAAAACTTGCTGGATTAATTTTTCAGGACTGAAGATTTGCAGTCGGCTGACGCAGCGCTCCACAGGGTTCACTCATACAGGCCCCATTTCCCCGGAAACACTCGCCTTTAAAGGGAAGAGCGGCAGTTTAGCTCTGCTTCCTAACAGCTCCGCTCCGTGGCAGCGTGTTCGATTTCCTGCAGGTTTATTATCACTGATCACAGATTGTATAATGGGCGCGGTGCTGCTGCTGATGGGGTGGAGCGCGGCTGCAGCCTCTGCTGCACACATTCTTCATAGACAGTAATCTCAAATTGGATCTGCTGGCTGGTTTCTTTAATTATGCTGTGATCCATGGGAGGAGTGCTGGGAGCGGAGGGGGGAGGGGATATGATGCACTTTGACTGATTTCATATCACAGATGAAGTGATCAGCAGTATCCTGCAGGTGTGGAAGTGTCTGGAATCTGAGTTCGCAGTGATCCTCTGAACTTCCTCTTCTCCTGCCCTCTGGATTATCTCTAAAGACAAACTCATTCTCATCTGGGTTCAGATCTTTTTTAGTACAAAACTGTTCTGAAGCCAAAAAAAAAAGGAAATAAATGGATGAAAGTAGTCCCAGGCCATTAAAGAAGATATCCAAGCTAACCAGAAGAATAAAGTCCACCTCCACTCCCATGAAGGAAGAAGCTGCCTGAGTGTTTTGGTTCTGAATTGTCCTGAAAGCGAGACCCTCCCACCTGCTCCTGGAGGACCTGGAATCATCCTCATGTTTCAGAGAAAGGCTCAGGTCCTCTGTTGGTGTTTCTATTGATCCAAAGCAAGAGGAGACAGTCATAGTAGGGATGGGAATTGTTGAGAATTTAATGATTCCACTTTCATTATCGATGCTGCTTATCGATACGATTCCTTATCGATTCTCATTGAGTGAGAAATGAAATAATACAAATGAGCAGTGGCGGCTGGTGGTGAAATCTGTTGGGGGGCTACAAATGCTTGCATAATACTGATTAAATAGTTAACAGAGCTGCAAAAGCAACATCACCGATGATACAGTTACATCAATTACAGGTACACTGTACTTTTTAGTGCTCTAGTCTACATCAACTCTCTCTCTTGCTCTCTCTCTCTCTCTCTATCTCTCTCTCTCTGTCACACGCACACATTTACGCGCTACAGACGTGTTCCAACCCAACTTCAACGACTGCCCACAGACAGCCTGCTGCAGCTGTCTTATTACAGCTGTTTGGTGACATGTAGCCAGACACGCTTCACTCAGGAAAAACCAGGCGTCACAGTCCTTTAACAGGTCAGCATGGGCCGAACTTATTTGAAAAGAAGCTCACATCGACGCCTTTCTGGGATGCAAACAGGTTAATCACCATGTCGCTGAAGTCTGGTAATTTTTGGATGAAGTCCGTCTCGATAGACAGCATGGCAAGTGCATTCAATCGGTCCAAATAATTGGATCATCCACCTGGTTCATGCTGACGCCGCCAGAGCTGAACTTTTTCTCCCTCCTTCCCAACCCTGGCACCAATAGCAGCCCTGCTGCGTTAAATCGCTGCTGTTGGTCAAAAGTCAGTGGCAGTGGGCTAACTGAAGCTAGCCCAAAATGCTCAGTAAACCACGGGGGCGGGACATGACACCTGTCAATCACTTACAAGAACCAAATGAATGTATCTGCTGGGCTGTAAGAAATCAGCCCATTTAGAGAGATTCTATGTTTTTCTTTTGACTGATTGGTGCTTTTCTACCTTTGGTTTCACCTAAACTTAAAACAATCTGTTGTAAGTTATTTAAAAAATAATGTTCTCATCTGTGTTGTGTTAGCTGTCTGTTTGTGCTGGGAGGGCTCAGCCCTGCTAGCCATTCATACCAGCCGTCCCTGCAAATGAGTGTTTGCATTGACTGTTGGAGGCGTTGCAAGTAGCCCCAGTTTCATCTTGGTTTTGTGTGTGTGTGTGTGTGTGTGTGTGTGTGTGTGTGTGTGTGTGTGTGTGTGTGTGTGTGTGTGTGTGTGTGTGTGTGAAATACAGCCAAACTCTGGAGCTTCTTCCTCGACGCCGTGTTGTAAAGCTCTACACCAAGATAGTCCGGGCTCTGGAAGAGGTGGCGTCCGGTCCGACTCCGGTACTGAATTCCACAGCACTGTCCCTCACACTGTGTCTGTTGCGTCTGCGGTTCACCGGAGGAGGTTGCCAGATCTGTCCCAAACATAACACTAAAATCATCCAACAATGGAAAGCAGCCCAAACCTCCACCTCTGTAGAAAATGCACGTTGAAACCGCAAAAACTGTATTTGCACAGTAAAGAAACACGTCATAAACACATAACCATTTCATCAACCGGCCCGACGTGTTCAAAAGAAGCCTCATTTGGCAACGACCCACCCAATCTGGCAACAGAGAGCTGCTCCGGTCATAGAGCGGTTTTTTGTGCAGTGTTGGTGTCGTTTGACTTTCCTGCAGTGACCAAGTACAAAACCGTTCATTCTTCTAATGGTGTGTTTCCACCAGACGAGGCACGAATTTTTCAGATTACATACACAGTCAATGTAAAGACGCGACTGCCGCTCGCCGCACGAGTTGAGACAGCTGAACTTTTCAAGCGAATTCGCTTGTTGACGTGCCAGGACAGCCTATCCTCGCGGCGCGCGGCGAGCAGCAAGGGTGTTTTGCATATTTGCACCAGCGATAAAACTCGAGCGTCTAGCATGGTGCGATTTCATTTGTTGCGTGAATGAATTTGCATTCACCGCTTCTGGTGGAAACGCAGGGTAATGCTGATAATGATTAGATCACGTTGTTTGTTGCATATTCCACCAGAAGAATTAAAAAATAAAACATGTTAAGGCAAAAACACGACACAGATTTTGTTTTGAAATCATTTATTTTGGAACACATGTCTTCTTTCCTCCCGACTTGCTTGTGTTTAGCTTGACGTGGCGGGGCTCCGGCGTCGATCCTTGCTGAAAGTTTCTGGACGGGCTCCGTAGCGGCGCCGGAGCTGAATCGTGGCTGCTGTGAGCCCGGCGTTACGCTCCGTGCATGCTACGTGACGTGATCACACACACAGCGGAACTGAGAAGCACAACCGTCAAGGAGACAGACGGACAATTCCTGGGAATGGAGTCACTGGGAACCAGTTCTCGGTTCTCTTCCCTAAGTGACAGTGTCCCCAGCTATTAAAAAATCTGAATGCGGTGTTTTCAATGCCTGAAGCACATCTGACAATATCCAGTGGATGGAAGGATGAACGGATGGATGGTAGATGGATGTTGAATGGACAGACGTTGGATGGGCGCTGGATGGTGTGTGTCAGCGACACAGCCGGAGGCTCACCAGGCGCCTCCAGAAGTCCCCGGCCCTCCAGCAACAGCGTCTGCGGTGGAAGTTAGTTTGCGGCTGCAGACGCTGCAGACTAGTGGATGTTAGTGTGCAGCTGGAGCGGCTGCAGACCAGTGGAAGTTAGTTTGCAGCTGGAGCGGCTGCAGACCAGTGGAAGTTAGTTTGCGGCTGCATACGCTGCAGGCCAGTGGAAGTTAGTTTGCAGCTGGAGCGGCTGCAGGCCAGTGGAAGTTAGTTTGCGGCTGGGGCGGCTGCAGGCCAGTGGAAGTTAGTTTGCGGCTGGAGCGGCTGCAGGCCAGTGGAAGTTAGTTTGCGGCTGGAGCGGCTGCAGGCCAGTGGAAGTTAGTTTGCGGCTGGAGCGGCTGCAGACCAGTGGAAGTTAGTTTGCGGCTGGGGCGGCTGCAGACGCTGCTTAATGATGTCGCTGCGGTGATCAGACAGCAGATCTGACCTTTAAATGCTAATATCCTCTGAATGGAGCATTAACTGTTAAGTGAACTTAATAAGTCCACCTAAGGACTGCGCTAATGGCCAACTCTTAAACGAGCGAGAGAGGGAGAGAGGGAGAGAGGGAGGCGAAGACAGGCTGAAGGCTGAAGTAAATTAAAGACAGAGATGGAAGGGACAGTGAGGAGAGCCGGGTGGGAACGATCGTTAAGTTTTCATACCATTAGATGGTGCTGGGTCATTTTAACCATACACAAGCTATTATTACAGCCACCCGATTAGCCGCCGCGACACAATTAAGGCGCAAAGTAAAGGAGACGATTAGATGGAGAGGAGTGTTTAAGTTAAAGCTGAGAGCGTTTAGCTGATAAGAGGTAATGGTGTGTTGGTTTCAGGACGGCGCTGCGGGGAAAGACTGCTTCAGACGCACTTTTTGGGTTAATGTGTCTTTTCTCCGTCTGCCAGTGAAACTAAAGCCCACTCACTGTGCTGAAGGTCAAACATGGACGATAAACGAGAGAAAATCATGAGCGGATGAGTTCAGATCTGTCACACACACACACACGTACACACACACACACACACACACACACACACTTGAAGATACAGAGTAAAAGAATAACTAAAAGCCTGAGTCGTGTGGTGATCTGTCTCCATCTGTCATGCTTTCCGTCTCCGTCCTCTAATTTGCCGGAGCAGCTGAGGCAGACGGAGATGGAGCGGCTGAACGTCTGGTCCCAGGTCTGCAGGTGGGACGGGAGCGGTAGCGTGAAAGATGAAAGGCTTAAACAGCTCCTGTCAGTCTGAACGCAGGGAGAAGAGCCCAGAAGAAGAGAGTCCGGCAGAAATCCTGGTGGAGCTGGACGCTGGACGGTCTGGAGACACTGAGGTGAAGCAGGACAGGGACAGGAAGAGACGGACAGTTAAGACAGGAAGTGAAGGAGATCGTCCATCCTTCTCTTCCCTCCATGTTTCCCTTCATCCCTCCTTCTCCCTCCTCCTCCCTCTCCTCCTCTACCTTCTTTTATCTTTTTCCATCTTCCCTCTTTCTCTATTTCCTTATCTATTCATTCCCCTCTTTCCCTTTTCTCTTATCTCTTCACTCCTTATTCTCTTTTATCTTCTCGCTGTTTTCTATTTCCGTACTCCTCTCCTCTTTTTTCTGTCTGTTCCTGCAGCTCACATTCAGGATTCAAAGGATTTTTCTTCCTTCTGGAATTGTGTTCTTGATTAAATGAGTAAAGTTGGAAGCAGCTCCTGGTAAAATCCTGAAGCTGAACTGGATTTTACGGTTTTCTCCACCCAGACACTGCTCTCTCATGAACATGCTGGTTCTGGTTTCATGATCGTCCTGAGCAGACAGAAGCTCGGCTCGGCTCCTCCGCTCGGAGCTCTGGGTTCAGGCTGAAGCAAACTGCTTCACTCACACTGAAAACCCACTGATCTCAGTGACACAGAGAGAAACCCACTGATCTCAGTGACACAGAGAGAAACCCACTGATCTCAGTGACACAGAGAGAAACCCACTGATCTCAGTGACACAGAGAGAAACCCACTGATCTCAGTGACACAGAGAGAAACCCACTGATCTCAGAGACACAGAGCCGGCAGCGAGGCTGCTGGGCTGACCGGAGTCACTGCTTCCAGCACCAACCTGAACTCCTTCAGAGGCCAGAAACACTCCTTACTGATGTGATTATTTCTGATTTTCAGCTTTTATCATTGCTTAACAACAGATCTGGATTGATCCCTTTCAGCAGGCT